>NC_071515.1:45850000-46087500 GCF_027887155.1 Malaclemys terrapin pileata
CACCCTTTGCCAAGCCATTTAACTGCTGTGTGCCTCAGTTTCCCTATCTATTAAAATGGGAACAACTATCTCCCAGGAGTGTTGTGAGGGTTGTTAAATGTTTGTTATCCTCAGGTGAAAGAGTGCCATCTAAACACAAATTAAAATTAAACACTGTGTATGATGGCAATCATGGTTCTGTCTCCCTTTTTTTCTGGGACGAACCTTATGAATTTCAAGTTGTAAATGAATTCTCCAAAGATATCACACAGCTGGCAAAAAATTAAAAGGAATTAAAATTCCTGGGAACCGTACAGTATGTTGTGCAGTCATGGAAAATATAAAAGAATAGATAACTATTTCAGAGTGAAGGGAAAACCAAAAAATATTTAAAATCAAGGAGTCTGTAAAATCCATTGTAAACTATAATCAGGTTTTATTTTGAAAGGGAGGCTACATCTTTATTACTGGCTACCTCTCCCTTTGTTAACAATGTTTTCTTTTTTCATAATTGAAACATAATTTTGAAAGAAACAAGCCCTACCCTTGTGCATAACTTACTGCGAGTTCTTTGCAAAATCATATTAAAGATGATTTTAACACAAATGGAGATTTTTTTTGTTGGTGTCAACTTTAATATTTGAAAATGCCTTAAAAATACTTTCAGGATGAAGAGTCAATATAATACCTAGACTAGGATCTTGGTCTGGGACCATAAGCAGTGGTATAGTGCAATGTTCCTTTTAATTTTTTTCATCCATGTGCAGACTAAATTTTGTTATGTGCACCGAGGTATGTGTGGATGTGCACCATCAGTAGAAACAAAAAACCTAGATATCTTATATATATTTTAAAAGGTTATCATAGGGATAATTACTCCAGCCAGGACAGGTTACACATTTTTAGAACTCACTACTCAAAGAATTAAATGTAAATGTAAGAGGGAAATAAAAATTATGAAATGCATAGAATTATGAAATGCATACAGCAGTCAAAAAAACTAAAGTAACACACTTTGAAAGAAGTGACCAAGAAGTAACAACACTAACACAAGTATGTGTTGGGAGGTGAGTGTGAAAGACTGTGTGTGTGTGTGTGTGTGTGTGTGTGTGTGTGTGTGTGTGTGTGTGTGTGTGTGAGAGAGAGAGAGACTGTGTCTGCTGGGTGCTGGGGAAGTCTCTGAGAGACTGTGTGCTGTTTCTTTAAGTTAAAGGCAGTCTCTGCCTGGAACAGCGTTCAGATCTCAGACCGTCTCCTGCTCAGGAGTCCTGAGCAAGGCTGTTCTGTCTCCCCTGCTGGGGCACAGGGGCATGCGGAGGGGGACACCCTGACATCAGCACTCCTGTCACCTCCCCTCCTGCCAGCGGGAGGGTCCCAGGAGCAGCAGGGACTCCAAGGCAGAGAGCAGGAGCAACTTGGCAGCAAAGCAACAAAGGGGATGGGGCACTTGAATACACGCTGCCGGCTGGATCTGAGCGGCTCTCTAATCAACTGCACAGCACTTCAGTCACTGCTGGGTGGCCGCCCCATTGTGCAGCTTACAGGGAACACAGGTGTAGTTTACTGGTGCCTCTTTCATGCTGCCATCTTGTTCTCCAGATTCTAAAGTTTCAGTCAAAGCAAAAACAACAACAAAAAGTCGGTTTCTGGGTGTTGTGGTTGTTAAGATGGGTTTGAAAAAAAACATATACCAAGAGTAGCTGATGCAGTGATATCTGCTTGCATTTGCACAACCTGAGACAATAACTCTGAGGTGTGAGCTCATCCATTCCTTCCATTGGGTGCTAACTCAGATATCCAACAATAATACTTGAAATGACATTGTTACCAATTTCACTGCTTGTCCAAGCAAGTAAACAAGGAAAGGGAACATTTCCTATAATGAAGATCTGCACAATCTAATGACAATTGTTTTGGCATCACAAGCAAGTGGACACAGGAAAGTACTGCCTCTTCTCCCCACCCCAATACATAAAGAAAAGCCAAGCCGAGAGAGCCTAGTAGAACCCTGGGGGGCATCTAAGTTTCTCCCTCCAGGCAGAGCCAAGTTCAAGAAGCCCAGTGGGTCATACAAGCCTCACCAAGGGGAAGCCAAGCCTTAGGAGCCTAGAGAGCATGCTTGATTAGATTTTGAATATCTACTTGATTTACTGTGAATGGCACCTCATATGGGTGAATCTCGGAAGAGTACCACTATCCTTCCCCCCTCCCGCCATGTTAGGACCATTAATATAGTCATGGTATTCTTTAAATACAATAATCATGCTGTGTGTGTGTATGTGCGCATGCACTCAGATACACACAGACAAATATATGTAAGCAAGCAGAATTTCAGAATACTACTACTTCTAGGATTTTATGCCTGGATAATCCTTTTAGTTTACCACAAAACCGAAGGCTTAACAGGATAAACATCATACATCCAATTAAACCTAATAAAAGCAAGTTGGCTAGTTACTGCCATGTCCCACTTCTAAAACAGTAGCTTTTGTAGTTTGCTAAGCAGGTAAATATTTACACAGAAAAATGTAATTTTCTTTTCATTTATTTAGAAGCAGCATGTTATAGACCCTGATTTCCAATTTTATTTTTCCAGTTAAAGCTGGCACTGTGATCTCAATTTGTTATCTTTCTAAGCTTGGAATTTCATAGCTGAATTGAACTTATGTTTGACAGTGGTGAACAACATATTTTTCCTAGTGTTAATTAACTCCGTTTCCTCTTGTGATACACATCACATATCATTTCTTAATTAAAGAGAAGCCTATATATGGCATAATATCAACAGACACTATAGTTACTATAACTGTTTTCAGACATATATTTTAGGACAAGAAAAGAAAAACTTTTCTTGGAATTTAAATGTAATTACTAATAATTTCATCATGATTATTAAGATGGCAATGTATTCTTAATTTAGTCTCATAATGAACTGCTTCAGTAATTGGCAAATGATTCCATTAGTTAAGAATCTAAAAATTTCAATTTACATCTGAATGTTGGTGACTAATTTGTCAAGCTCAGGCTTTTGTTTTAGAATTAGGATATTTTGCTATGCTCTGTGAATAAAATGTCTGAGGTCTTAAATATTAATCTCTCAGTTTATTGAAAGAAGATAATTTTCATCCTCCAAATGCTTTTAGCATGCATTTCTGATATGAACTTTGAAAATGTTTTGCTCTTGATAAACCAGAAGGTGTTTGTTCCAAAGGATCACAAAATTGTCTCTCTCACTAATGCATGCAAATACCAGCTTGTTTCTAAAAGTTTCTATTGGAGAACAGGGCTTTGCTGTCAGCTAAAGTAAAGGGATTACATCAGCATTCAGGGGAAAAAATATTCTTTTCCTCCTAACTCCATAGTCTATGTTCAATCAACCTATAGCTAATGGAAGCCCTCCAGTGCTAAGCAATAAACAAACACAGTTGGGCAAATAGTCCAAAATCAAATCTAGTATATAAGGTGGACAATACATAGTTAGTTCTATTACAGAGCCCTCCCATGGGGACTGGAGCTGCTTCTGAACCCTTCTCATTACACACCAGCACCATCTGTAGCCAGCCTGAACCTTATTTGGGAATTTATAAAGTACACGGAAAAAATAGAGTAGGAATCAAGAGCCAGAGAATCCTATTTCAAGTTTAAATTTTGCTTGTGAAAGATCATTTGGTTTTAGACTCAGCAAACAGAAGGCCCTCATCACTCACAATGAGCTGCACATGTAACAGGGATTACTTCAGATCAGGGAGATTGAAGGTAATTGCTACTTTCCACAGGGAGATATCTAGTACTAGTGCAGCTCAAGAGAGATACAGTACAGCGCCAATAGCTACAACACCTCCACCCCAAAGCAAATTGGAGCCACCTTTTCACTGTTCCCTTCTTTCCTTTTTTAACAATCATGTGAATTATAAATGAAAAAAGTATCAGAACAGCACAAGGTTCCTTTAAATATATGGATGTGTTGTGTTTAAAAAACAATATTTCAAGGTCAGTTAAAAAAATCCATGGTGTTATATTTTGCTAATCAGCTAAAAGTGGCTTAAATAACTATATATATTATTATTTTTATTATACTGCAATAACACCAGAAGGCCCTAACCAGGGATCAGGACCCCAATGTACCAGATAGTATTTGTGCATACAGTGAAAAGATGGTCCATGCCCCAAAAGAGCTACAGTTGAAGTAAAGTGTCAAATTTATCCTTGGTGTTTCTCTGGGCTTGTCTACTCAGTGGGGGTGTCATTTCTAAAATGCAGTAATGTGTTATACAATAATTGATCTGTGAAGATTCTTCTGGTGCTCTTTAACATGGTGCCATTTGAAACAGTACTACATTAAAGTGCACTAGGAAACCTTTAGTTTGCACTAGCAGGGTCTATGTGGACCAATTAATGTGCAATATGTTAGTGCACTTAAATCACACCCCCGTAGAGTGCATTACCCCACCATGTAGACAAACCAGACTTTTCTTCATTTTTCTGTTTGGTTATAATCTCAATTAATAAATCATCATCATGAGCTTGTTTTCTCTGCACAAAGTTCAGATTCTTGATTAGCCAATGCATCTATTGTGACAAATGTTATCCTTTCACTAATTTATTAATTCAATTAAATTTATGGATTTCTTCAGATTTTTAAATTACAACTATAGGTGCCCATCCAATGTTCTGTCCCATGAAGTAAAAATTACAACAAAAAACATGGAGGTGGTTTTAGTTGGAGCTCCCTAAGGATTGGTGCTAGACTCAATGCTAGTCAATATTCTTATCAACAATCTGGAAAAAACAGGAGCGTCATGAGTAGCAGCAGGGAGGTGATTTTACCTCTGTATAGGGCATTGGTAAGACTGATTCTAGAATAGGGGTCGGCAACGATTCTAGAACAGGGGTAAGCACCCTGGCGGGCCGGGCCAGTTTATTTACCTGCTGATGCAGCAGGTTCGGCCGATCGCATCCCGGGCCAATGGGGGCGGCGGGAAGCCACAGCCAGCACGTCGCTCGCCCGCGCCGCTTCCTGCTGCCCCCATTGGCCCGGGACGGCGAACCGCGGCCAGTGGGGGCCGCGATCGGCCGAACCTGCCGCGTCAGCAGGTAAATAAACTGGCCCGGCCTGCCAGGGTGCTTACCCTGGCGAGCCGCATGCCAAACATTGCCGACCCCTGTTCTAGAATAATGCACCCTGTTCCAGTGTCTACCTTTCAAAAAGTTTGTCTAAAAATTGGAGCAGGTGCAGAAAAAAAACACAAAAATTATTCATGTGCTAGGGAAAATGCCTTACAGTGAGAGACTTAAAGAATTCAATCTGGTTATTTTACTGAAAAAAAAAAAGAAGAAGAAGAAACAAAAGCTTGAGAAGTGTCTTGATTATAGTGTAAAGTATTTTCATGGGGAGAAAATACCAGGTACCAAAGAACTCTTTAATATATCAGAGAAAGGCATAGCAAGAACCAATAGCTGGAAGCTGAAACCAAACAAATTTGAATTAGAAATAAGACACATTTTTAATAGTGGATATTAACCATTGGAACCAACTACCAAGGAAAATAGTAGATTCTCCATCTCTTTACATCCTCAAATCATAGCTGGATACCTTTTCAGAATATTTTTTTTTGGCCAAACAGAAGTTATTGCGATCAGCATAGATGTAATTGGTAAAATACTATGGGCTTCTGTTGGGAGAGACAAGCTTTCGAGCTTACACCTGACCTGAAGAAGAGCTCTGTGTAAGATTGAAAGCATGTCAGTCTCATCAACACAAGTTGGTCTGAAAAAGATATTACTTCAACCACCTTGTCTATCTAATAGCCTCAGACTGACATGGCTACAAACAACACTGCATATGACTTGTGTTATACAGGAGTTCAGACTTGATGATCTAATGGTGCTTTCTAGGCATAAAATCTATAACTATAAACAAAGGAATGCCCATGTATCAACTTCTGTAAGTTCCAAAATTGAGGGTCTCTCACAGGGAACACCCTGCCAGTGGCTCCTCTTTTATATTGAGGGAGCTCCAATTCAAACACCTCAGCTTCTTTCAGTAGTAGCAGTATTCATGAGAAGAAAGGCAGACCAAAGGCAAGGATCATTGTGTAGACACTCTACTCTGGAAAAAAATGTTATAGACTGCAAGTAATGGAACTAATGCCTGTAGGAAGAGCATTTTCCTTCTAAATGAAGAATTTGACACAAATGAATCTCAGCTATAAGGTTTTGGAATAAGCACTTGGGATATTTTAGATGGCCTTGTCTTTGCCCGAAAGGAAGTAGTTCTTGAGAAGAGTTTACTGAAAAAGAGTCATCTAAAAGACCAATTCAAGATGTATTGATGTTTTTCAATGTTTTAGTATTGTGCATCACAAAACATGATTTTTGCAGAATTGCTTTCCACTGTGTGCTCTTGTCAGACTGGTAATATAGGTCTATATTGAGGTCTTCCACATCAGATGCAGTGATGCTGCAGGTAGCTTTGTGGTATTGTGGAGGATATGGCACAGACAGTCCATAAAAACCACGCTTCTTTCTTTTTTAGCACCCTGTTTTCAGCTGAACTGAAATGACCCACACGGACACTAGAATTATCTGTAGAAAGCCCAACAGTATTCTCCCATGGTATATGGTTAAACTCCAGTATTTCATCAGTTGTAGAAATGTTTTCAATGCTACTTGTTAGGCATTTAGACAAAAATTCCATTACTGTATTGTTGTGATTCATATACTGATATAGATAATGTTTGCCTTTTCAGTGTTAGAATCATTCAAATGATATGCAGTTATTGAAAAATAATTCATTCTTCACTCTTGATGTTAGGTTGCTCAGAAAGTAAGGAGTAAATGTTCATTCAAATTTCATGAAGAATTTGTCCGAGCACAAGCATAGCCCTTGACAAATCACAATGTCAAAACAAATTGTTTTTTTTAGCATTAGTCATAGGTGATCAATTAATCTGTTAAATACATTATGCTATGCCAATAAATTGGTTGTCCTCATTTCATTGCATGTCACCTGATTATTGTGAGGCATACAGAAGCTGAATATAAGTTGTTTATTCAGGTCCTTAGTTTGTTTGTGGGATGCAGCTGCTGTATGTTCCCAGACATATTTGTTTCCTTGATGAGAACAGCTGATATTTTTGTGGCACACACTACACATGAAGCATGTTTCCTTTCCTGTGACTGGTTTATGAAAGCCCACTCTTTCACCCAGTCATACTGGAGCTTTGTTTTATTCAAACTGCAGATTTTACCAGATTCTGAATCTTTTAATATATGTGATATAAAAAAGTGCATGGTTGAGGATATCCTCACAATTGCTGGCTGCATTGGGAGCCATTGCCTTCCTCTACCACTCATGACTAACTAAGCTAGTGAACGCATTTGGCACACAAGTAATGAGCAGTGTCCAATATGACTGCAGTTAGGTACCCATCTGAGCCACCCACTGCTCGTTTCCATCACCACTCTTATCCACCCTGCAATCTAAGCCACTCCGGTTGTCCACACATTCACCTTATTGAGGTAAAGAAACTGCCTGGGGCAGGACCATAGAGCTTGAAGAAATGTGCTGAGAGTAAAGAGCTGCAGTAGCCATCCCATTGCCTAACCCTGATTATGCAGCTAACTCTCCCACTCACTAAGGAGTAACAAGAGCACCTGACAGAGATGGCGGCTCTGGGGAAAGATCAGTACCCCTCATGAAGATGGCTGACTTCAAGGGGTCAGAGGTGCTCGAATGCTTGAGATTAATAGCTTTATGCTGGAGACGAAATAGTGAAATGCTTGAGTGTCCATGAAATAGCTGAAGACTAGGTAGGTCTGCAGACATTCCCCATTTCACACCAAAAAAGGTGCTTTTGTGAGGTTTCATATTATTAATACTTAATTATTTTTACAAAATACACTACTGTACATTTGCTATACTTTCTGAAGCATTATTAAACAAAAAGTAATTTGTCCAATAAAGTACAGTTTGTGATCCACTGCTTTGGTTTTTCATTTTTGTTAGCTTACTTTCTAAATTGCAGAATATGCTGATTCATTATAGTTCCTTCTGTCAGCCCCAATTTGCAAGGATCTTCTCTGTGTGCTTTCTCTCACGCACACACACTAGTTCTCTTTGCTGTACAAGTAAACAATTTATTTCTTCATATATCTTTAGTATTTTTTTATTCTAACAGAGGATATTATTTTAAGTATTGACCAATAGTGGTTGCTGGACCCTTTTAATTCAATCCTCAGCCCTCCCTGATCTGCCATGTTTGCAGTAGTTCAGTTTAAAAAAAAAAAAAAAAACCCCACAAAGTCTATTTTCCACATTTCTTTTTTTCTACTTGCTATCGTTTAAAAAGCAGCTTTGTGAACCTTGTTCATGGCTTTCCCAGATTTTGCTGTTAGCTGCCAAGTCCCTGTCAGATTGAAATTGAAACGGCAGAAAAAAGATTTTCAACATACTTTTTCTGCAATTTTTTCCTGTCTTTCACCTCTAATGAAATGACCTTTATCTGACCCCTCATCCTAGACTAAGCAACATTGAGTTTTGCACCCTAAATTTCAAATATTTTATTAAATTAGCTACAAAATAGGTATTTAAAAATGAAAGAAGGATGATATAAACAGTTTATGTGATTCTTGGCAATGAGACACCATATTTAGCTCTAATTTTGAACTGTTCACTTGAAAGCTTAAGGACTTTCTACTTGAGAGACCCTAATTCCTTCTCAGGATTGGTCCAAATATACATAATATTTGCACAAATAGTAGCAGGTTTTCTTATAGTGTCTATATGTGTAATATGTAAATGTTTTATGAGACTCCTTTTATCAGTGTGTTTTAACCTATGACAATGTAGCATAGAATAATTGCACTGGTATTGAAAAAATAAATTCACCCAGCTACTCCAAAACAGTACCGGGCTATTGTACCTTAATCTAATACATATAAAAATTACCTATTGACATATACTGTGTGAAAAAGCCAGATTTACCAACTCATTCTTTTTATATATATATCTTACCCAATGTTCAACACTTTACTCTTGATGAAATGTGCCTTCAGTGCCTTGTTCCACTACCTAATGTGCCAATATTTCCTGCTACATTAATTTTTCTCTTTTTTAATGGAAAAGACGCTCACCAGCATAAACATCTCTAAAGTTAATCGTAACAACATACTTAAATAAATAGCAGATGCACAAGGGAATCTTGGGTTAAATGTATGAGTGGCACAGTGTCATAATCCCATGTGTGAACTACTTTACCCATTATTGGTGTGTAGCAAAATACACACTAGTAATAATGAAATCCCTCTAACTCTCAGGTTTCTGAACTGGGTCAGCCTATCTCTAACACTGTATGTATATGCAAAGAAGCCATGGTGGTATATCACACTGCTATAAAAGTGTGCGTGGATGGAGGGATAAATAGATTGATAGACTACATAAATATTTTTGTGTGAGTCTTGTGCTTATCAAAGAAAAAGATGTAATAGCACGGGCTAGAACTACCATGCTTAGTGCAGGTAGGCACTATGCAGTTTTACCCACATGGTCCTAGTGAGGTATTTTAATCTTGACTGCCACACCCCTGGCAGTTCCAGTCCTTGGCCACTCTTGAAATGTCCAACTTTAATAAATTCATTCGTAGTTTTTTCATGTCATCAAATGTGTAGAAAGTGTTTAGGATTAGACAACTTTGTTTACACCCGTGACCTAAAACAGGATTTGGGAACTTTAGTTTCAGATGTGAAAGTCTGGTATACTAAATCAAATCATAATTTTAGTCTGTTAACTAGTTTCTTCTAATCACCTTTCCAAATTAGTGTTTCAGAAACAAAATGCACAACATGTGCAGTGCTGCTATAATATTTATTTGGATGAACTAACAGAAACGGTGTATGGCTTTGGAGGGTTTTGCTTCAATATGCCTCATAGCTGATGTATCTAAACTCAGGCCCTACTGAGTGTTGGTGTGGCATTTGAAAGGGTTTCTTAGTTTACTGAGGGTTGGTGTTGCTTTCACTACTTTTAGAATCCTTTATTGAATGTTTTACTTGTTTCTTCTGTGAAATGTTTTTGAAAAAACTCCACAAAACAACGAAGACAAGAGCAATAATTTTCTAATATATTTGATACTCCTCAGGTTGCTAAATATAATCCAATTGGTTGAAAGATGATTACGAAACTAAACAGTTTGCAACAAATACAAATTAAATTTGCCCTTCTGTTTTGCTGGCCAGTAGATTTTTTTATTTGTTTGTTTGTCAGGTGTGAAAGTAAGATAAAAGACTTACCAGTCCGGGGGCCTGCTCTGGGCCCCTGGAAGGGGCTGGGTCTCAGGCAGAACGGGCAGGGCTGGGGTCAGCCTCCCCCAGCCAGACCTTCCATGCTGCTCGGCCTGTGCTGCCCAGGGCTTCGGTGGTGATTTAAAGGGCCTCGGGCTTTTAAATCGCTGGGCCCCAGGGCAGCCCGCCCTATCAGTGGCCCTGCCAGTAGGGTGCCTACCCATTGGTGGCCCAGGGGCAGAGACGTTAAAGCACTGCCACAGCAGCTCTTTAATGTCAGCTGTGTACGGGCCGATAGCAGCGGACACTTTTTATTGGTATGCCGTACCGGACCACTTTCACCTCTGTTGTTTGTTTTACAACTATTGATCTCCTAGTAATGGGTGAATACAAAATCACATGATCCGGTGAGGTAAAACACAGAACTCTTAGCCAGTAGAACAATAGAGAAAAAGAATGCGTAACACAGGCATCTATACTTCTTCTCTTACTGTAGTTCAGAATTAGGAGCACACTTTCTTGTTCTTGTCTATTTGCTAGGCTTCTCAGGTGTGCTTTAAGGAAACTACAGATGTGAAAAAAATAGCTAAATATATTTCCAACATTCCTTGTCATGGTGTGTATATATAGCTAGATATATTCCAACAACATTCTGCATAAAGCCAAAGGGCTGGTTGGTGTACATATAATCTGTGCTCTATAAGGGGTAGTGCTTAGCCTTGCCATCTCAGGAACAGCTCCAGGAAGAAATTGTGCTTGTCCATTTGCTGGGAATGAGGCATAGCAGGCACACAGTGCCTGCTTACTCTTGATAGGCTCAGATCCATGCGTGTAATGAGGTGGCCTAACTCCCCTTGGGTTCCTGCGTACTGTGTAGGCCAAACCATAGTCTAGCTCCAAAATGTTATAATTTTATATGAACTGCTCTAAAAGATAAGAAAAAAGAGAGAAATAGTTTGTTTACAGTACTTTAAGCAAGCTTGCACAACTGGGATACCCCCTCCCCTCCCATCCTGAAGTGGCAGCAGGACTATGAAACTCCTTTCCCAGTGTTGGTGGGCCATTTCTGGGCCATTCCATTTAATTGCCTCTGGGTCAGTAATACTCCCAGAGAAATTGAGGCCCAGGAGCCAGAAGTCATAACAGCAAGAGATGATTTTGTGTCTTTTTTCTTTCCCTTTATTCTGTCTGTCTTTATTCTGTTATTTTCATCATTGCAGACTTCTTGAATTTTTTCATAGCAACAAATCCTTCTCAAACCAGAAGGCAGTAGGTTTTGTTAAATAAGCTCTCAGTTAGGTAGATATGCACAATAGAGTCTCTTTTTAAAGGGGGACTACGTGAACTGTGATATGGTGAGCAGTATATTCCAGTGGGCAGGGCATGAGAATGTGAATCAGGATATCTGGATTCTATTTCCTGCTATGCTATTCATTGAATTGTTGTGTGACCTTAGATTTATAAAACAACCTCAGTGCACTTCTACTTCTTCAATGTAAAAATGCTGCTGTGGCTAGTTACCTTCCTTTATGAAGTGTTTGGAGGTCTTCTGGTGAATAGCTCTAAAAATAATGCTATGAATAACATTAATATGCATTACAAAAATAATCTAATTACAAAAGAATAAATCACTTAAGATAATCTGTGTTTTAAGTATCATACATATAATGAACATTAAATCATACTTTATCTTAGGGCTACACTTATTAATAGTTTATAAAGGGTAAATAAAGAATTAATACACACTTAAATGGTAAATCAGTAGTTATACATTGTTATAGAATATAACTGGTCAATAGGTGGCATATAAACATGGCTTATACCCATAAACTCCTTAGGCTGTTAAGCTTATAACCATATGGAACACATACTACTTATGTCTGTAATATGCTCGTTACATCTATTAATCATATATAAACTGTTTATAAATGGAAGCTTAATATAAATGGTGATCAAAAATAGAATATCAACCAGACAGAAAGCTGCCATCTTGAAAAAGTATGTAATTGTATGTTTCATTATGAAAGCAACACTTTTAGAAGTTTGCAGATTGCTAGCCCAGCTTCATGGAAATTTCTAAGAGAACTGGGCCTCTGACATGGGAAAAGCTTCAGGATACACTCCCATCAGCAAACCTCAGGATCTTCCTTCACTATCTCACACACCCCATACCATACTTGTAGATGGCTTCTGTGGTCAACAGTGCCCTTTGCTCTGTTCTCCTCCCAATTTGGTGATTAGATCATTGGGACTGCCAAGTAGGCCTGCGTATCCCACAATCCAAGAAAGGGTCTCTTGGGTGATAGTAGCCTTACTACATGCTACATCCTGCAAAACTAAGCCAGGAAATAGTCTTGCTACAGAAGCAGCTACTGCTCCACACACTTTGTCCTCATATGCCCTAGATTGCCCCACAGCAATGAATGAGGTTTCCATTAATAAAGTGTAACATTTGTATTTTCCAATCAATCTGATAACTGCAAGTGCAAACAGGTAGTTTGATCCCAATTTCTATGCATAATCTTTGAAAAGTGTTTTAAGACCAGGCTACATATATACAAATTATAATAATCTAATGTAAGGAAAAAAACATTAAAAACAAGTACACAGTATTGTTACGTATTATTAATATAAAGATGAGATTAATATAAAGTTTTAATGAGCATGCACCAGTAAGTGTTATGCTGGGGAAACATTTGAGTAGTTTTCCTGCTTGGTGATGGGAGAATAGTTCTAGGTGTGTGTGGTGCAAGGAATTCTAAGCTTGAAGACGCAGTTGTCCTACCCACAGAATGATTAGCAAGTTAGGGTGCAAGGTGGGGTTTCTGGGGTTACCAAGGATTAGCTTCTTTCTTCTCAAGACAGAGATTGGTGTTAAAGAGACTTCTTTTCTGACTTTAGAATGTTTATTGTTTATAATATTGGTTTTCTTGTACTCAAGTATTAAGTGTTGGTTTGCCTGATACCTTAGATACTTTCAAGCCTAATTCAGTTTTTCTTTTCCTGATTTTTATATTTGTATACAGTATCTTACTAGTGTTAGACTCTGTAAATACATTTTATATTTTAAAATTTGTTTTTTCTTAAGTGCTGGAAATTAAATTATCGGAGCTAACAGTGATGACATGCAAAAGTGGGGAATAGGGTCTCACAATACTGCCTTGAAAGTACACTTCAGTATTATATAGAAATCCAGGAAACAAATGTATTGTGGTAAACTTTAGTCAGGAGAAATAAAAGGCTGTGAACAGCTGATTTAATTTACTCTTTGTTGCTAAGACTTACCTAATCATATTGTGTAGCCAGCTGATCAGGTAGGGTTTGGAGGTCATCACACAGACATTTCTGTTTTTTTCAAATTTTAATGAATACATGCGTTCTTCTTTCCTCTTTATTTACTGTAATAATTAGTTCTAGTGATAATTACCAACTAAAAGGAAATTAGGGATGAGTGAACTTAAAAATGTTCAAGGTTCAGTTTGGAAATAACTGAGAGGTCCCAATGCTTATCTGATGGTTATCTTATTCTATTTTAATTTTTTAATATTATTTTATTAAGAAGATGTTTTATGTGTGCTTTGCATTTTGAATGTGATATGGTGAGATTTGAAGTAGTTCTTAATTCTTGTAGGGATAGAGTTCCACAGGCTTGGACCTGCTCCCTAGAAGGCCCTGTTTCCAGACAGATAAGCTTCACCCTAGTAGGAGATAATTCCATTGGATAACTCCATTGTATCATAGGAATGGAGTGATCAATGGCAATCAAGACTCCAGTGTGAAGCAGTCTCTGAGCTCTGGTCTACACTCGGGGGGAGGAAAGGGGATCGACCTAAGATACGCAACTTCAGCTATGCAAATTCATAGATTCATAGATTCTAGGACTGGAAGGGACCTCAAGAGGTCATCGAGTCCAGTCCCCTGCCCTCATGGCAGGACCAAATACTGTCTAGATCATCCCTGATGGGATGGACGCAAATAGTGTAGCTGAAGTCGGCGTATCTTAAGTCGACTTCCCTGGCCGTGAGGACAGTGGCAAGTCGACCACTGCCGCTCCCCCGTCGACTCCATTTCTGCCTCTCGCGAGCTGGAGTTCCGGAGTCGACGGAGTGTGTTTGGGGATCGATTTATCCACATCTACACGAGACACAATAAATCGATCCCCGATAGATCAATCACTACCAACCTCTTTCCGGCTTCCACCCCCTCCCCCAAGTGATGCCGTGAGCTGGTGGGGCAGGTCGGAGCAGTGGCGGGCTGGGGCCAGGTCGCTCGTTGCTGCCAGCACCAGGCCTCATGCTAATCCCCCATGCTGCCCTGGACTCCACATCCCCCTGAAGTGTGGGGTCCCCCAAAGCATGGTAAGCCCAAACATTGGTGGAGCATGGGCACCATGGCCCCATATAACTTGCTGTCTATGCTGCACAGACCTTCTGGTCTCTGGCTGCTCTTAGTCTGCCTTTTAGTCTCACTCCAGTGTAACTCTCACCTGCCCCTTTTCCTGACTGACTCATGACTAATCAGGTCTCTCATCCCTCTTTTAGGCAACTGGGGGTCCACTGATGAATCACAGATGCACTGGTCTCTTCCCTCTTAAAGGGCTAGTGCCACCCTATGATGCTGTAGTATTGCGGTAATAATGCTCACAGTAATCTGTGTTAAGGAGGTAAAGTACTGCATTTCCTCCAAATCTCTTAGGTATCCAGTCCAATTTTACATACTTAACAGGAAAAAAACATTTTCAAGATTTCCACTATTGCTAACTTTTGGTCAGGCTGGAAGTATTGTGAGAATATGTTTTTCTCATGGTATTTTGGCACTTCAGGTTTTGGCCAGAACTTGCAAGTACGAAGTTGCCTGAAAATTAGCATGAACATTATTGGAACTTTTTACTACCATAAAAATTGTTTGGTTCTAGAAACAGGCAATAGTTTGGGGCTTGGGAAGGTAGGTTGATAGTTTTTCTGAATGAGTTTGCCTATGGGAAATCAGGTTTGTTGTTTTCTAAAGAAGGTTAATAAATTTCCAATAAACAATAGGTGCAGTACTCAATTTGTTGATTAGTGGGGTCGCACTACAGTTAGCCTAGGCCTGGCTGGATTATCTGTTTGTGCTGTGGGTGTGTAGGGTCAATTTTTGGCCCTTGGAGTCAGGATATAAAAATCCACCAGAGTGAAGAGGCTCATTAACATGTTCTCAAAGGAAGGCTCCAGCAGAACCAACTGAAAATTGCTTGTCAGTCCAGAGACATTTTCTATTGAATGACTGAATAATTCTTCCACACGCAAAGCCAAGATCGCCTTTTGTAGATCTCTGTAAGTAAAGACCCCCTTCATTTGTAAAACTCATGGCATGAAAATTGCTGTTGTGCTAACTGGTTACCATTTCTGAGCAACACGCACACACAAATATATGGGTTTATACCACATAAATACTGGATATTGCAGAAGGCACCATGTAATGAAAAATATTGTCATAGTTAAATAGAGAAAAACAACATTGTGAATGGCTAACTAATGCTTAATCACATGGAAATCCATGTCATATGCATGAATTCCCAGAAAATGTATTTTAAGCAGTGTTCTGAAAATTGCTTGTTTAGTATGAGTGCCACTAGAAAACATTATTTCACAAGCAATTATTGGAATAACAGAGATAGGTTGAATGAATGAATCATTATAATAAAACTCTTCTTATTGATATTACTCTGTTTTTTTCCAAATAAAATCTAAAAACTGCTTTTCTTTTAAAAAATAATATAAAACATTGCCCCTTAGTGAGATGTCAGCTATAGGTACAAACACAGTAATATGCATCTGAGTATTCCACAAGTTCTGTCCATGACTAGATATATTGAAGTGCCCTTAGCTTTGCCTCAGGCCCTTATGCCTCCAGCTGGTATATTATTGGCTGATTTACTGGGAAAATAAAGATATGAATGAACATTTTTGTTGCTCCTAATCAGCGGAAAATAGATCATTTCCTGTCTCTCAAGCAGCAGATACTCTTTATAAATGTGAAACACTTATGATCAGCAGTCAACTTGTGAGCTGACATGTACCATAGCCTGAATTTTGTTGGTATTACATTTAAAATGAGGTAGTCATGTAATTATCAAAATGAATTTATGCCTCGAATAGCCAAAATTAAATTCCATAATTGCAGTGGAAATTAGGTAGGTGAATTAAGCTCAATGCTTTCCCTGGTTCAATTTTTCATTGCAGCAAATCTGAGGTATATCCAGGATTTGTAAAAAGATGAAAGAACCCACACCATTCCTCCATATCAAAATGTTTTGGTAATTATTCTATTTAAATAGTAACATTTTATTTTTTTAAGCACTTAGAATCTTGATCAGAATCCATATTCATGGAGGTCTGCTGTAATCCACTTTACCACTTAATGTTGCAATTCAAATGTTCAGTAAGAAGCAAAGCCCTCCAGAATAAAGCATGAATATTACCGTGTGGGGCTGTAAAGAGAAGACTATTAGAATATATCACCAACACACTAGGGGACCATTTAGTGCACTGCTCTAAATACGTCATTTAATTACAATGGAGACATTACTTCATGTTTCTACTGATGTAAGTATTATTAGAATTCATGATATTCGCAGGCTACTGTGGGCCATTACATTGGCCATAAGCTATTCCATAAGATTTACTACTAAAGGCCCGCAAGGGTATTTGAGCATTCATGGATTCTGTGGCAGTAGGCTTTTATCTAAGACACATAAGTGAGGGACAACCGAGTTATTATCTCTAAGAAACATAGCTTAATATTTTGGATTCTAAAGGTTAAGGTACCATAAATCCTGAATTACTCTGAGATATCACATAAAAAGACATTTTTATTTTATTTTACTCTACTCTGCCTCTTAAAATATTTTATGATGGCAGTTTCTAGAGTTGTACCATGTTGTTTACATTCAGTCCCTGGATGCATCAAAAACACTGACACAGCATTTCTTTTAAACTGCAGTAATAGAGGCAAACTACATGCAGGGGGATTTTTTTCTCCTATTGCTTTTCTCTAACATACATCATTTCCAATTTGATTAGTCGGTTTGTCGCCTTGCTTTGGAGGGTGTCACTACACACTTTCTTATACTTTCAGAGGCCTTGTTATTGCATTGCTGGACAGTGAGCAGCAGGCCCTGCTGGAGCAAGTATGATCAGCGTATGCACTGGAAAGTAAAAATCCAAATCTGTCCTTTTGAATCAGAAGACTGATTTTTTTAGGCATTTAAAAGTATATTGGTTAAGCTTGTATGGTGAAAAAAAGTTTGACACTGTTCCTATAAACATTCTAAAGGCAACTGCATAGCTCTTTGTAGCATGTGAGGGTTCAAATACATTTCACGTGTAACTGTGAAAACTAATAAACAGTCAGGTTGAAACTTGCTGAATACAATCCAGTATAATCCAGGTTACCTACTTCATGGCTAGTGTTAATTATTTGGTTTCTTTACTTAACTAAATTGCAACTTAACCTGAAATTGCAACCTAACCTGAAACTCAACTTTTGTATATTGTAAATTTCAAGGAAACATCAAGTTGTGTCAGCATGGCACTGGAACGCAGTGATGAGACTGGTGTCTATTCAGCAATATGGATTGTTTAGGGAAAACTGTGTCTGAATTCCATGGCGAATTCTGGTGAAAAGCACCCTACCTTTTCTAGCAAGGGTGCTGGGAGGGGAGTCCAGAAGAACTGTGATTACAACACTCAAGCAACAAACAGTGATTTCTATGATACACGGGAAAAATAACAAAAACATTGGCCATATGAGTCAGACTAGCTGGTGTCAACTTGGTCTGACTTACTTGGAGTACATGACTGAAAACCCAAACTGACTTTGATCTCAGTAGTATTACATGGGTAATATAGTCATTGAATGAATTGTCCTTACCATTTCTCCAATACCATATTTTTCCCAAATATAAGTCCAAGAACACCAAAAGATCCAGTCATCAAGAAGGGGAAAGACTCAGATTATCTAAGAGTCACTTATCATAATGCAAATAAGTGAACAGTGAGTTTACAGTATTTTGTTGTTTTTATTTTTTTGTACAAATATAATATCCATGGTTTTTTTATCTTTTTTCCCTTAAATTTAATCCCTTAGATTTAGATATAACTGTAGATTAATAAACTCATCCTAACTTTTGCACTAACCTTGTGAATTTATAGCCAATTTAAAGGAAATAAGTAGTCCAACTTTGATCTGCCTCAAAATCTCACTGCAGTGCTTGTACTCTTCCTTGAACAGTTCCCAACCTAACAGTGTATTTGAATGTTTCAAATGTATGTCATGCACTTTATGGAAACATATTTTTCCATTTGGGTTGATCTGGACCCAATACAAATTTGGGTAGAGTGGGCTTTTTGGATCACCCCTCAAGTATATGAAGTATAGAGCACCTGCTTGGGTTACCTTCTGTTCCAGTAGTTCAATCCTTTGAAGAATGACATTGATTTTCCTTACGTTAGCATGTGAAGATCCAGAGAAAGCCCGTTGACCCATTGCTTGAGTGTGCGCAGTGGCTGTAATAGCAAAGGATGGGAGGGCTGCAGCTTTAAGTGAATCAGAAGTTGCCAGCATTGGGTGTATCAGCATGAGTGGATTGTTTTGAAGCTGTTCTCCCACACTGTGCTATGCAACTAACTTGTTCCTCTCCACTGTGCATTGCTATGGACCACTAAGAAGGAAATGTCCCATTTTGCTTTGTAAGTCAGAAGCAAAATATCGGTAGTCTCAAAGCAGTCACATTCTTAAAAATATTTCTTGAATATATTATGAATAAACTTTGTGTTCATAAAACTGCAGCCTAATACCATTGACTTCTGCCAAGCATTCTGCTCAATAACACTAGACAAGCTTCCCCATACTTTTGTGCCTATGCACTTTAATCCTGTATGACACATCCCTGCTGTTGCAGCGCTGAACCTATCGATAGGCTGAATCATGCCAAAATGCAGGGTGATGTGAAAATATTGGAACATATTAACAGCGTACAGAATGAAACAAACTCAGATTTCAACTTTGACCAAAAACTCATATTGCTAAAGATAAAGAACTGTAACTCACTCTGTATCTAGCTTTGGAAAGTAATGTAATCACTTGCTTTGGAGGAGTTCTCCTAGCATCCTTTAAGTTCATGCAAACCCTCATCCAGTTGTCTTATCTTTTTTCTCTCCCTTTTTCAAAGATTTTATTTCCGGCAGCCCTCACTCTGGTACAATAGATTTGACTATGGTTTCTTTGTCCAATACATGTCAATGTATTTCCTATTGTAGACCAGTAGGAGTCACTAGAAAGCAAAGACTCTATTGCCAGGTGGATAAGGACGTGACCTACACTGTTCAGCCACACCCTACTGGTTTGCTGAATACATGAACAGAGCTTCAGTATGATTCGAAATACAATTTTATTGCCGTCCACAAAACATACTTTACTTACTGATTTGTTTTTTGTTGTTGAGGAGATGTGAGAGAGAATGTGTAAACTCAGGGAGAGTAAGTTATGTATCAATATATGCTTTTCAGTAGGTGGCACTCTTTCCTCTGAGTCTGTGCTGAGTCAAAACTTCAGCAAGTATATGCTCAGGGTCCATGTTTCAGCTCAGACATAAGACAATGTGTGATCAATGAAGACCTAGGATACTTTTTGCAGGAGAATGAGGTGTTAGTCTCAGTGTCCTAGCCACTTTCCAACTCTTGTAATTACATGCTGCTTAGCTACATTTTTCTCTATAGTTTCAAGAGAATACGCTACTTTCAATATTCCCTTATAAAAGATTACTGTGGGATGTGTTTGTGCAGACTGACTGACTGTGTTCTTCGTCAGAGATGGCTGAATTTCAGTGGTAAGTGAAGTGATCTCTTCATCCTCCAAAGTCTGTAAAACATCTTTCTTAATGAAAGGTGCCATTCAAATATACAATTTTAATGATTATTACTTGTGTTTTATCAATGGTGTAATGCCATTACTTTTTCCTCATATTCACCTTATAAATGAAAGGTGGGAAGAACAAAAATTTGACAATCATCTGTATTTGTTTTCATCATTTTTATGTTGCAGAATTCTAATTCTTGTGCAGAATGATTCCCAGAAAGAGGTTTAAAACAGATGTAAAAAAAAAAATTGGTTAGCTTTGAAAATAAAGAGAATGGGTATGAGAATATTATATAATTTCTAAAGTGAAATTACTATAGTCCAAGAGGCTGAATACAAAAAGAAGAGACGTTTGAGCTGGATAGGTATTTTTCCCTCATAGCGAAAGAGAAAGTGTGTGACTATATTTATTTATCTACTTCCTACAGTAACATCCCCATTTATTAACAAATGTAAAGAAGATAGGGGATAGTGGCAAAAGAGTCTTGGGAAGGACAAGAACTCAAGACAAATCCTATGCCTCAAAATTCTTAGCACTTTTTAAAGACACAGCTCATATTATAACTTATAAAGCCTCAACATATAAACAGAAGAGAGCACGCCATGCTGAGTTGAAGTTCTCAATATCAGAACATATCCAGCGGATAAGATACCAGACTGGGACTCAAGGTACCAAGATGCTATTCCTGGATCCCTCCCTGATGTGCTGGGTGACCAGGGGCAAGTCACTTCACCTCTTTGTGCCTGTTTCCCCTTTCACCCTTTGTCTATCTTGTCTTTTTAGATTATCAGCATTTTGGGACATGGACTGTATCTTACTATGTACATGTACAGTGCCTAGCACATTGAGCCTTCAGTTGTGTTTGTGGGGTGCTCGTCTCTAGTGTAATGTCACTAACACACTACTAATAATATGCTTACATGTGAGCAAACTGGAAAATTGGCACTTCTACTTGCACAAGCATATCACCTGTAGCGATTTTGTATTTTATTCACATAGTTAAATCATTTCAGAAAATCTCCCTCTTCTTCTGTTGCCACTGAGGTGCTAATTCAGCAGAACTGGTGTGATTGTTCAGTGTCACTGCTGGAAGTGAAAGGGAGGAGGATTTAGGGGTGATGTTCTGGGGTCCTTGCCTTTTGAATTTCTCCTTTCATCACCTATGGCTAATTGTCAATCTCCTTGACTGAAGTCAAGGAGACTTCCAGGCTCAACACTGGTATCATACAGTCTATTGAGTCTCCTATTTAAATATGCATCTCTCATAAATCTGAAAATGGAATGGATACACAACCACAGATAACACAGCAAGTATTAAGAGTTAATAATATCTGGTATTTACACAGTGATGATCCAAGACATATGCAGAGTTGTCCCGTAATATTGCCATAGCTCTTATTGTAAAGGTCAAGGAATTGAAACGTCAGGTAATTGTTGCAGGTGATAATACACATCGTCTTACAAAACTCAGGAAAATCTCAGGTCATCATGGTGCAAGTTTGCAATTACCGGTCAGTGTACTAGCGCTTCACCACCCATTGGTACTCTTGTCTCTTTTTGTAGTTTATTTAGTGCAGTCTCAGATAATGCAGTGGATGACTGTGGAGCCAAAGAAGTGTGCATAGACACATGGTATGAAGTGTGTTATGAGGAACTTAGGAAAATATACTTCACATCCCAGTCAATAATTTCTTTAATATTACAACTAGCTGAAGAAGCCAATATGGCAAACTTTCAAGTATTTCCATATCTTTTCTATGTGTTCATCTTTTAGTTATGAAGCTCATAAAGAATTCAACAATAATGCTACAATGTAATAACAAATGTAAGTAACAGTGTAAGAACACAATCCTGTGTACTACACCTTGTGCAGTAGGACAATGCAAAGCCCCATGCACCACTTAAGCTTTACCATGCCCTTGAATGGTGTTTTGTGGATTTCACCCCAAAAGCATAAATCAATGATGGAGCTAAAGGTGAAGGATCAGATCCTCAGGTGATTTAAATTGACGTACTGCATTGACTTCAAATGAGTAAAGCCAATTTATACCAGCTTGAGAGTCTTGCCCAAAATAATTTTAAAAACCCACGACCTTTACCTTAATTAGAATGACATGGTGAGTGTTACAAATCAGCAGAAGCTCATTCCTCACCTAATACACTTCCAAATATTCTTTTTTCATTTTTAGGTCCTGCCACATATAGCCCTGCCCCAGCTTGCCAGTTCTTGCTGGATGAAACACCAGTAAAAACAATGCTGTTGATGTTTCATCAACCACAGATCGCAGCTGGAGCATGGGACTGGCCTCTGTGTGGTCAGGTGAGGCCATACTTTCAAAAGTCCATGTTTACATTGTTTCTCTACTTTTATATAAAACAGTCCCCTCTTCTACTACCACTATAATACAGTTTTATAAGTCTGAGCTTGGGAAAATTAAAGAAAATAACACTTTTAAGGAGTGCTTCATGCTTCCTCAGATGCTATTCCTCTGTATGCACTGATGTCCCTAAGGCTTAAGATCTAACAATTCTCTAACACCTTGGCCTGGAAAGATGAATAGCTTTTAAAACATTGTGTAGATTGTATTAATTGGGGAGGGAATAATGGATTTAGAGTAACTGGAACATTTTTTTAAACAGCTTGATTACAAGAATTATTGCATACACATTGAATTAGACAAATCCAGAGAAATTAGAATCATTTCTGCCTTTCCTGGGCACATATTTAAAGTAGAGAAATGTAGAACTAAAAGCAAATATCACAACCTGCTTTAATCAAAGTAGTCTAGCAAGAAACAATCAATTAAAGAACAGTCTGATTCTCTGTGACATCAATGTATGAAAATCTGTTAGACGCCAGATTGTGTCTCAAGACACATATGATGAACTGAACAAAATGACCTGCTAATAGCTTTTACGGGTAATAAATGCATCATGTTATTGGTAATTCTGCAGATGGTAAATCAAGCTAATATCCAAGCTGAAACAAGCTACTTGTAAAATATATTTCAGAAATGTTCCTCCTTGTTATTCCATAATTGTATCACACAGAAAAATAAGATGATTGCTACTTATATTTTTAAGCATTTTAAATTAAAACATGTTTCCAGCATGCAGGCATTTTCATTTTCAGATCCTTTAGAGAGAGCATTTCTCAAATGAATCTGAGCCTTTAAAGCACTGTGCTTATTTAGATTAGCAGTTATATAAACTCCCTGTGACGTACGTGTGTGTGTGTGTGTGTGTGTTTTGTTGGCTTTCGGTTTAACATGCATTTTGGAAGAGATTTCATACTATCTGATGCAAATCTGAGATGGTCAATTTGAACACCATGCATTACATTGTACAATGTATAATCCATTTCCAAATGGGGGAAATATGTAGTTTATTTAACACTGGTCTACAATTTTTGAGAAGTCGTCTGCTTCAGAGATAAAATGTGCTATTTATTATGTATTTTGATGTGCTGAATTCAAATATGACAATTAAAACAACTGATTGGCTACTGTTTCTAAGATATTTAAGTTTTTACATTTTATGTCTATGCATATTGTGTAGATAGTAGAGTTTTAATCATAAATTGTAAACCTAGGTCTTTTCATGTGTTTATGGTTGCTTTACATGATAATATTTCACCTGTCCTGTTTATGTAACACTTTAAAAATCAGCAAAAGGGTTATATAAATAAAATTTATTATGAAACAAAAGGTAAAAAACTATTATGTACATAGTTTAGTCCTATTCAGTGTCTACTCGGCGCTTCTTGGCTTGTCTCTTGTATTCATTAAATGGAGCATCTCTTGTCACTGTCCAGCAATAGTCTGCAAGCATTGATGGGTTCCATTTGCCCTGATAGCGTTTCTCCGTTGTTGCAATGTCCTGGTGAAATCGCTCGCCGTGCTCGTCGCTCACTGCTGTGCAGTTTGGTGGAAAAAAATCTAGATGAGAGTGCAAAAAATGTATCTTTAGTGACATGTTGCAACCAAGGCTTTTGTATGCCTTGAGGAGATTTTCCATCAACAACCTGCAGTTGTCTGCCTTGTTGTTTCCGAGAAAATTTATTGCCACTAACTGGAAGGCTTTCCATGACGTCTTTTCCTTGCCATGCAGTGCATGGTCAAATGCATCATCTCGAAGAAGTTCACGAATCTGAGGACCAATAAAGACACTTTCCTTTATCTTAGCTTCACTTAACCTTGGAAATTTTCCATGGAGGTACTTCAAAGCTGTTTGTGTTTTGTCAATGGCCTTGACAAAGTTCTTCATCAGACCCAGCTTGATGTGTAAGGGTGGTAACAAAATCTTCCGTGATTCAACAAGTGGTGGATGCTGAACACTTTTCCTCCCAGGCTCCAATGACTGTCGGAGTGGCCAATTTTTCTTGATGTAGTGGGAATCTCTTGCACGACTATCCCATTCGCAGAGAAAACAGCAGTACTTTGTGTATCCAGTCTGCAGACCAAGCAAGAGAGCAACAACCTTCAAATCCCCACAAAGTTGCCACTGATGTTGGTCATCGTTTATGCACCTCAAAAGTTGTTTCATGTTGTCATAAGTTTCCTTCATATGGACTGCATGACCAACTGGAATTGATGGCAAAACATTGCCATTATGCAGTAAAACAGCTTTAAGACTCGTCTTCGATGAATCAATGAACAGTCTCCACTCATCTGGATCGTGAACGATGTTGAGGGCTGCCATCACACCATTGATGTTGTTGCAGGCTACAAGATCACCTTCCATGAAGAAGAATGGGACAAGATCCTTTTGACGGTCACGGAACATGGAAACCATAACATCACCTGCCAGGAGATTCCACTGCGGTAGTCTGGAGCCCAACAGCTCTGCCTTACTCTTAGGTAGTTCCAAATCCCTGACAAGGTCATTCAGTTCACCTTGTGTTATGAGGTGTGGTT
Source organism: Malaclemys terrapin pileata (assembly GCF_027887155.1). Classification (NCBI taxonomy): domain Eukaryota; kingdom Metazoa; phylum Chordata; order Testudines; family Emydidae; genus Malaclemys; species Malaclemys terrapin. The sequence goes on from NC_071515.1 coordinate 45,875,075, forward strand.
CAGAGGAGGAGGATGGGAGAAAATGTGGGTCCTGTGACATTGATGGTTCAGGACCAGAAGTTTCATCCTCTTCCTCTTCCTCATCTGACTCAAGTGAGAATGATTCTGGTGCATCAGAAACCGGCAGTCCTTCTCCGTGGGGTACTGGGCGTATAGCTGATGGAATGTTTGGATAATGCACAGTCCACTTTTTCTTCTTTGACACACCTTTCCCAACTGGAGGCACCATGCAGAAGTAACAATTGCTGGTATGATCTGTTGGCTCTCTCCAAATCATTGGCACTGCAAAAGGCATAGATTTCCTTTTCCTTTTCAACCACTGGCGAAGATTTGTTGCACAAGTGTTGCAGCATATGTGTGAGGCCCACCTCTTGTCCTGATCTCCAATTTTGCAGCCAAAATAAAGGTGATAGACTTTCTTAACCATAGTGGTTATACTGCGCTTTTGTGATGCAAAAGTCACGTCACCACAAACATAGCAGAAGTTATCTGCACTGTTCACACAAGTACGAGGCATCTCTGCTCACTTTGGCTAAACAGAAATGTGTCCCTTTGTGAAATCAAACATGGACAAATAAGAGAGCACGACTCTGTATGATTTCTAGAGCTGATATAGGGCAATTTGTTCAGCAGAGTGACGTAAGCTTCGTTATGATTGCATCATCCATGACTTCTAGGAATAACATGATGCAATTCATATCATGTATGATGCAATACCAGCATTCAGATGGCATCATTCATTGTTTTGCCTAAAAAGCAAGTACTGTCCAAACCCAGTCATAGATTTATTCATAGATCCAGTCAAAGATGTATTTTAGTCATTTCTGGTTTAAATTGAGATCCCTTCCCTTTATAACTCACTTATCCTCCGCCATTCCCAAGTCAAGGGTCGTATATAGTGACCCAATAGCATATCTGGAAAACTAGAGCCAATCAACAATTTTAAGCATCATTTTCATTCTCAGTGACCCAGAATTAGTGAAGTTTGACTACATTTATTTGAGAAGCATTTTGGCTGTAGATCAGTGTAATCTGAGACATTTCAAAAGCTGCAGTGATGTTTCTGCAACACACTGTGGCTTCCGTGGTATACATATCAGATCTGAACTGAAGGTGCATAAAATGATTTAGATTTAATATGCAGCACCTTGATGGATTTCATGAAAGGTGGGATGAATTTGCATGATCAACCTCCATATTTTTGTGTGGTAGACAAATTGTCAAGATGTCAGGTCATAGTATATTGATATAAAGTGGAAAATATGGCTTACTCAAAAATGGCAAGTGAGAGAGGAAAAAAGTTCTTCTGTTCTATATCTTCAATGTCTACCATACCAAGCATACTAAGAAACTTAGGAGTCTATGAATTTTATATTATTCTCAGTCAGTTTTTAACAGTAAAAAAGTAAATCGTTTTCACTTACTTTACCAGATAGCAATTATTTACCGCAGAAAAGTATCCACTGGTAATAATAAATTACATTTTTGTGGATATCCAATCCACTAGTTATCCAGAAAAAATTTGAAACAGATGTTCAATGTCCAATTATTATACTATCTGCTACAATGTGTTTTTGACAGGCTCATTCACTGGGAAACTAGAAAATGATTGGAAAACATAATAAAGCTTGAAGGCAACACCATAATGTGTTTGGTTTTACAGTATCTAAGAATTCTCCAAGCATCTATGAGAGTTACAGGCAGCAGACACCAAATCTGATGAGGCAACTAAAAACAGAAAGGTTTGCATTTGAATGTACTGTCTTTCTTAGACTCCTGTGAAAGCGTTGTGGCCTTGACCCTACATCACGACTTTCATTCTCCTCCCTTCCTTTAACAAATCTATGCACATTATCTGCATCCTCTGCTACCTACCTACCACTTAGTATATTTGCTCTGGCTAAGACTCCACTCACTAGCCCACATTTAAACTGATATTTTTGCTTCTTTTTTTCAGTGGCTCTTTTCATTATCTTGGGTTGTTATCAGGTGTGCAGAGCTGGATGGAAAAAATCCATAAATATTTGTGTGAATTTTTAAAGGAATGTGCTTGGCATGTTCATGCTTTTTGTATGTGTTTATTTTCCTTGAACATTTGAGCAGTTGAGTTGGTAAAGTTGTTCATGGAAAATGAATATCAAAGATACATGTGCGGGGAGGGAAACCAAGGACTGGGGCCAAGGATCCCAGTGGCTACACCGTGCTGCAGAGGGAGGGCAAAGCAGCCAGAAAGCTCCCCTAATGGGGCAGCCAAGGATTTCCCCTATTCCAAGGGAATCCTCAGTTGGCACAAAGCTGATGCGACTGGCTCTTTCACATCCGTCCCACTCTTCTCTATGTAAAGGGGAATGTCAGGGATGGGAGAAAGCCTGGTGAATGTCCTGGTGCTTCATCAAATCCCTGGTTACTGGCTGCTGATGACTGGCTGCAGCTGACATAAATTAGAGCAGTCCTGTGGATTATGACTTGAATCTTTAAAGCCAGATTCTGCCCTTCTTGCCCACAGTGAGTAGCACCTTTCTTCTTACATAGTACCAATGTTTTAAATGGAACTACTATTAGAGCTAGATGCTATTCAACTCCATTTAAGGGTAGCAGAATTTGTCCCTCAGTTTGCACAGAAGTATTTGTGATGAAGTGTCTGTGTATTCAGCCCGTCAGGGAAAAGAGACGGTGCCATGTGACTTATCTGACCAATCTAAGCAACAGAGCTTGAGTTGTAAATATTCACGACCAATCCACAGAATAAAAAATTGACAAAGATATTAGGGAATAAATTCAAGGAAATTGGGACCTATTTGCACATATTCCATGAACAGGCTAAATTCATAATATGAATAATTCTTTGTGAGATATTCTCTCTCGTCTCCTAGCAAGTGCAATAAAACAACAAACATATCTTGTTTTTTAGGGATTTATACTGTTTAGATGAAAATAGAATCCATCATTTACTATATGTGTAGGCAAGCCAGGAGTACAGTATTTCAGTTCTATTTCTTGCCAACCTCTTCAGCAAAAAGTTGGCTGGAATGCAGCAGTTTACTTCAGCTAGCTTAACAGTGGACCAGGAAAAGGTGGTAGAAACACCATGAGAGTGCCTCTGTTTGCCTTCCTGTTCACCATCTGTCTGATTCAAATGGGCCAAACATTTTACTTTACATTTCCATGGCAACTATTTTTAAATGGGAATAATTGAGTTTAAAGTTGTCACAGACTGAGCCAAAAGCCAATTCTGATGGCACTGCCCCTAAGCCATACCTACTGTATGAAGTTCCTGGGTGATACCCATTTAAACAACCGTGGCCTGGAATTAAGCCCTCAACAAAACCCACTTAATTCATAGGCATATTATCTTCATTACTTAAGAAGATAATATGTTATGATATAATGCCCACTCCCAAGTTCATCAAATTGTTTTACCATGGCAAATATTTAACAGAAATTATCTAAGACAGGCAGCCTGTGTAAACAACGTATTTTCTGCAGAGGTACTTCCTATGTGATTTTTATTATTTAATGTTTATATTATAGTGGTTGCCAGAGGCATTGTGCAAAACACAAAGACATAGTCCATGTCCAGTAGAATCTAGGTACTAAGTACTGAGATGTATTACATCACTGAAACGAAGGATGGAAAAATTCACTCAGATAAAATAAGACTGGGTAATTATATGCCTGTCAGTCTGATATCAATCCTGGCAACATAATGGAGCTGTTGATATGGGACTTGAGTTAAAGGAGAATAATATAATGAATGGCAATCAGCATTTGTTTATGGAAAATATATCCTGTCAAACTGACTTGATATCTCTTTATGATGAGGTCACAAGTTTGGCTGATGAAAGGAACAGTGTTGACTTAATATACTTAGATTTCTGTAAGTCGTTTGACTTAATACTGAAAGACATTTTGATTAAAAAAACTAGAATGATATAAAGTTAACATGGCTCACATTAAATGGATTAAAAACTGGCTAACTGATAGGTCTCAAAATGTAGTTGTAAACATGGAATCATCATAGAATCATCGACTCATAGAACCATAGGGTTAGAAGGGACCGAAAGGGTCATCTAGTCTAACCCCCTGCCAAGATGTAGGATTTGTTGTGTCCAAGACAAATGGCTATCCAGCCTCCTTTTGAAAACCTCCAGTGAAGGAGCTTCCATGACCTCCCTGTTCCACTGTCCTAGTGTTCTTAGAGTTAGGAAGTTTTTCCTGAGATTTAATCTAAATCTGCTATGCTGTAGTTTGAACCCATTGCTTCTTGTCCTGTCTTCTGTGGCAAGAGAGAACAACTTCTCTCCATCTTTTTATGGCAGCCTTTTAAGTATTTGAAGATCACTATAATGACCCCTCCTTAATCTCCTCTTTCCAAAACTAAACATACCCAGTTCCTTCAGCCTTTGCTCATATGACTTGCATTCCATCCCTTTGATCATCTTTGTCACTGTACACTATACTTTTCTATAAATTGGTGACCAAAACTGAACACAGTACTCCAGCTGAGTCCTCACCAGCACCGAGCAGAGTGGTACGATCACATCCTGTGACTTACATGCCATGGCTCTGTTAATGAAACCTAAAATTGAATTTGCTTTGTTTGCAACAGCATTGCACTGTTGACTCATGTTGAGGTTGTGATCCATCACAATTCCCAGATCATTCTCAGCAGTGCTGCTGCCAAGCCAGTTATCCCCCATTCTGTACTGAGCATTTGGTTTTTCTTACATATATAAGCACCTTACATTTGTCTTTGTTTAATTTCATTTTGTGGTCTATAGCCCAGTTCTCCAATTTATCAAAATCTCTTTGAAGCTTTAGCTCTATCATCCAAAGTGTTGGCAAACGGGTCTGTTGCCAGTGGGGTCCCACAAATTCTTGTCCCTCTGCTATTTAACATTTTTTAACAGTGAGGATAATTACTCATTACCAAGGGTTGTGGTGGATTCTCCATCACTAGCAATTTTAAAAATCAAGATATGGATGTTTTTGAAAAAGATATGCTCTAAGAATGATTTTGGGGGAAGTTCTGTGGTCTGTGTTGTACATGAGGTCAGACTAGATGATTACAGTGTTCCCTTCTGGCGTTGGAATCTATGAAGTACAAGGTATCAGACTGGCAACTCTGTCTCAATGAGACGAGGGGGACCACATCAGGTGGATGGAGGTAGATAAACCATCCCTGACCAGTTGCCTACAACGCAAGAATGATCCCTGCCCAGAGACCTGGGTCCTTTTATATGCCCCCTGCTCCAGGCCTGGCCCACTCAATTAGAACGACTTTTTTAGAGACCCAGTAACTGTACAACACCCTTTCCTTCTCAGCCATCTCAGACTACAAAGGACGGGAGAAATGGTAGCTCCCACAAAAGAGGTGTTTTCTCCAAACGCCCATAAATTTATTATATATTAGATTTAATATTCTGTAGCAAGAAGAAGCCTCAGTATCCCTCTAAGGAAGCCTTTAAAACTCATCTGTGTCATTCAGTAACATATATATCTTCAACTAATTAAAGTAAGCAGTAGTCAGGACCGGCTCTAGGCACCAGCAAAGCAAGCATGTACTTGGGGTGGAACATTTCCAGGGGCGGCATTCCGGCCATCCTTTTTTTTCAGGGCAGTTGCGCTCTCGGAGCTGCGCCACTTCGACGGGGTGAGGGCGCTGTGCCCCCGGCTGCAATGGGAAGGGGAAGTCCCAGCCCTGGGATGCTGAGCTGCCAGGGCCCAGCCACCACTTGGGGAGGAGAGGGCGAGTCCTGCCAGGCAGCTAGGGCTGCGCCACCTCATCTGCGCACTGGCTGCTGCGCTGCCTTGTGCCACCCCTTATATTGGGGCTTCTCTGTGCAGCCGGGCGGGGGAGGGGGTAAAGCCCCTGCAGGTGCTGAGAGAAGGTGACATCACTCTCTCCGCTTCCAGCGCTGCCTGCGAGCCCCAGCCCCACCTGAGTTTGGGGTGGCAAATTTTTTGCTTGGAGCAGCAAAACACCTAGTGTCCAGCATGTGATAGCTCTCGTTTTCTTACATGTTGTGCCTATTGCAAAAGTTAACAGCACAGGACTTAAACTTTAAAGCCTCCAGTTGCTCTCTGGATGATCGGAGGAGGGAAATTGTGCTCTGTGTGTCATGAGAACTTTTTTTCCCTAAAATTTATTTAAAATTGAGTAGAGGATATCATTTTAAATATTGCTCTAAATTCTAAAATATAATCTCTTGGTAGATATTTAGTGCAAATTGAAAAAGCTTAAATGGCTTAAAAATAGCTTTGAAGCATTATGTAGACACATGAGGCAGTTATTCTTAAATGATGGGACTTTAATGGTCTCCTTATACGTTAACGCTACACTCTGAAGATGAAAAATGCCAGCATCTCACTCTGGAAATGTACAATACACACGCACACACACATGCATGATTGTAGATTTAGTAAATCTGAGGATTTATTTAGTTTCCTTATGTTTCTGTATGGGGAATTTATTGTGGCAGAAGGTTCATTAGCCAGAGTGGAATCTTTCAAATTTTATTTTATTATATACACCTTAGGTAAACAACTGACTTGTTTGTGCTCCGACCTAACTTTGGGGCTGGGGGGGAGACTTCAGATCATGAATGAAATAGCCTTAAAATTTAAGACCAACAGATATTGTGTAGGGAAACCATCCCAGTGAAATATGGAATTAGAAGCTTTAATGCCTGATTCCTATGTCAAGGGTAGAAGAAATAACTGAATATAATGTACAGTTCCCATAGCATAGACCATGGAATAAGTCATGATTTTAAAGTATTCCATTATGGAGGAGTTATACTATGGGCTCTTTTGCTCCTGGTGAGAGTTGTATGGAATAGTTTTTGTTTAATAAAAATATAGGCAGCAAAGTAGATGGGTTTATAGAGAAATAAAAATTGGTAAGATTTTCTAGATGAACATCTGAACTTTTGCCAGAATCCCATTGTGTATGAGAAAGAGAAAAAGAGAGAGGTACTTTGAACTAGCAATCTTCAAAGTTATCTGTCCAATCTGAACTGGAAGGTTATATAACATCTGTAGATTTTGTACATCAGTATTGCATGTCACTCCTGCTGATAAAAGGTATTGGCTGAAGTATTTGAAAATAGCAGTTGTAACTTGAGCTCCTCCAAATTCCACATAAATAATATTTTTAAGCAAAATATGCAGTATTTGTTTTCTAATTTGATTTCTAATGTGAAATAAATTATTTTATATTGGGAATGATGACCCATCTAGTTTTCAGCAGTAACCCATTCAGCATCTTCTGTGATGACAAAGGTTGAACAGTTACCTTAGATTTTAAAGGCCAGATGTTTGAAAACTGCCTTTAATTTATACTCATGACTTTACACTCATGGCAACAGAATTTACACATCTCCTTACCTGATTGTGCTTGCAAATGAGGCAGTTAGCAGTTTAGCTAGTATCAGCTGTGCCTGCAATGCTCCTCCCACAGTGGGTTGCAGATACAAAATTAGGTGTTAGATTGGGGATCCTTTTAAAAATGTAACCCAGTTTTGCTTTTAAGGCACCTATCCTGCAAAGTACTGAAAAACACACCTAACCTTAAGCACACGAGTCATGCTATTGAAGTCATTTGAACTACTCATATCCTTAAAGTTACCTATGTACTTAAGTACTTTGCTGAGCTAAGGTCTAGGTACACAAACATTGCTAGAATCCAGTGGTGACTAACTTACCCAGTATCCCTTCTTAGTGGTTAGATGCAACCTACTTAATTCTACCTGTCAGGGGTTTAATTTCTGCTGCATTTTCACCAGGGAAACCAAATATTGTATGACAATGGGTTGAATGCATTTTTTAAATAACATATGAATGATCAGAGTTAAGGTCCAAGGCAGGAAAGAATTGGTGGGAACAGGGCAGATGTGGCCTTAAAGCCAAGACTGATATTAAATTATCACTGACAAATTTGATCTTTTAACTAGTACAATTGGAGGTCATCCATTTCTTTTTCCTCTTTTCCCACTCCTCATCCCACATAGCAACCCCCATGTGCATACAGAAACCAAACAGCAGAACTTGGTTCAAGTGGAAATGAGCAAATGAGCTAATTCAAATATGAATTCCCAGCCAAGCCCTAGATACACATCAATAAATGCAGTATAACTAGGGTTAGAACATGGCTCATGGAAGGGTGTTTTTCCTCCTCATATGCCTGAGATTATTTTGTTAGGTGAGAAGCTTGCAGAATACTGTAATTGAAACTATACCGATACTATTTGTTTCTGGCCTTCTCATAAACAGAGGGTATTAATGTCTAAATCTGACAGTCCCTTTTGCCACCCAAAAAGGTGTGCACAGTTGCCTTAAACTGCTTTTCCTTTGCTGGCACAATTGTAAAAAGATACATCATGTCTCCAAACAAATGGGATTAACAAAAAATCTGATAATTTTTTGCCTACTATTGTTAGTTAACCAGTAAGATTACCATAATACAAAATAATTAGAGAAATACTTTTTTCTTTGTTTTTTCAATTTGTTTACATGATACATTTGATAACATTTTAAATATATTCAGTTTCCCTTGTTTGTGTGGGTCTTTCAAACAGAAATAGAAGAGAGAAAAACACTTTAAAAACTCCCCAAATTGGCAGAGGGATCATGGGACAGGTACAGTATCTGAAACTACTTCTAATTCATTTTAAAAATTTGGTCTAGTTTTCAGGTTAAAGGCATCCTTTTAAGGCATGTGATGGAAAAGGGAATACTTTGACTGAATGTGGCATGCATTAGCTCTGCAATTCCCATAGGACCTATTCTGCCACCATTACTCATGTAGAGACATACATTATTCCGTCGAGTGTTTCCTCAGATTTCAATAAGGGAGTACTCCAGTTGATGTCAGTGGGACTAATCGTAGAGTTAAGGTACTATTCAACATGAGAAAAGGCAGCAGGATCAAGCTCTGCTGGGATCCAGACTGGGATACTATAACCTTTACTCATATTTTGAATAGTTCCTTAATACATGATACATACCTACATAATAGTGGCACTATAATACATTGAGTAGCCCAATTGATTAATTCCTCTTGACTTCAGTGATATTCCTGGAGTAAGATACAGTTCAGTTTGACTATGAATCTAACTCTTAAATATTAATGGAAACATTAAGGGTAGATTATGAATCCCCTAATAGAGACCTCCCACAAATAGTTCCACCAGGAAAATAGTTTATAAGAAAAGAAGGGATGGATCATCTTCCGGAGATTCAGAACTTGTCTTATTTGAACACGTATTGGAAACTAATGTTTCTTATTCAAATGTCTGGAGTCTGTTGAAGTCATATCTGGAGTGACAGTCACTTTTACAGCTGGACAAAAAATTGCCAAATATTTTCAGTAAAAAAATGTGTTGAAATATTCTTGTTTGCAGTGATGTTTTAGCCGTGTTGGTCCAAGAGGGGTGAAGGTGTGGTCCTTCAAGCCTGGGAAAGGTACTCAGGCTCGGTATACACTACTTACTTACTTTGGTATAATTACACCACCCAGGGGGGTGAAAAATGCACACCCCTGAGCAACGTAGTTATACCGACTGTAACCCCCTGTGTAGACAGTGCTATGTTGGAGGGAGAGCTTCTCCTGCCAACATAACTACCACCTCTCATGGCAGTGGAATTATTAACCCTCTCCCATTGGCCTAGACTATCTTCACCAGACGCACTACAGAGCACAGCTGTATCAGTGCAGCTGCACCAATGTAAATTTGTAGTGGAGATGTGCCCTCTGAATGTCACAGCTAAATACGAGGTGGAACTGGCAACGATTGATCCAGCAGGGGTCGATTTATTGCATCTAGTCTAGACGTGATAAATTGATCCCCAAGCGCTCTCCCGTCGACTCCTGTACTCCACCACCGCGAGAGGTGCAGGCAGAGTCGACAGGGGAATGGCAGCAGACAACTCACTGCGGTGAAGACACCACGGTAAGTTGATCTAAATACGTCAACTTCAGCTACATTATTCATATAGCTGAAGTTGCGTAACTTAGATCAATCCCCCCCCCACCTCCAGGTGTAGACCAGGCCTAAGAGACATTCAAGGTGAAGCGGCCATTAACACCATTGCAATCATAGGACAAAAAAAGGGAGGGAGTAGTGGGTTATAGATTGTTGTAATAAGCCATACATCCAGTGTCTTTATTAAGACCATGATTTTTAGTGTCTAGCAAAGTTATGAATTTAAGCACCCAGGTTTCCTTTGAGGACAAGGACTGGGAGGTCAGATATGGAGTTATCGTTTTCTGAAAAGTGTTTGCCCACAGGTGATAGGGTGTTTTGTCTTTTATCATTTTTCTGTGTAAGTTCATTCCAGTAAAAGATATTATCTTACCCACCTTGTCTCTTGAAATATTCTTGCCATTTTCATCAATATTGAGAAGTGTCAACCAGCTATAATCATCTGCTATCACTCTGCCACTCAGTCCAGTATAAATATCCTTCAGAAGTCAAAAGTGAGCAGAGGATGCAACAGGAACACCATACCATACATAAGAAAAGAGACTCAATCTTGATAAAGCAATGCTAGTAAGAGGCAATATCTAGGTTCCATGAACTGCACCAGAGGACAATTGAATTGAATTGGAAAGAAACACGAGAGAGGGAAAGGATGGTGAATAGATAGTAACCAGACCATTGGGGGAGATCAGAATGACTAGGTGGAAACTCTGCTAGATGGAGATACTCCTTTAAGAGAAAGGAGGTGAACTCAAGTCTCCCAGCTGCTCCTCAAAGAGCATGGAGTCAGATGCCAGGCCATTCCCCTTGCAGCCATCCAACTAAATAGACCTATCACAGCAGGGGCCAGGTGGGAAAGAGGGTGCTGTATCTGACAAAAGATGTTCAGATCTCAACAAAAGGATTCTGTTCGAGTTTGGTTGAGAGTTTGGAGGATAGTATTTTCTTCAAAGTGGCCCTCCCAAGCCTAAGGTAAAAGTGTAGCTATTTACCAGAGCCATGAGCTTCAAGTTTTCTGAATTAGCATAAAGGATTGGAATTATTCAAAGTAGGAAGGCACTGGAGCCTAATTAAGCTTACCTAAGCAGTTATACTATATTATATACTATATTTCTGTGACTCTGGAGAAACAGAGAGCTTTGTTGTGTAATTAAGTACAGTAGGTCAATGTGGACAATGATATTTTCTAGTGTATGAAGTGGTGCATATTGTTGTCAACTGCACAGCATTAATTTCTAGCTGGGAAAGGAGATTAATATTTTGAATAGTTTAAGTAGTTTTGCATAAATGCTAGCATTAAGGAACTGTTTTTATGTCATGTTGCTATGCATTTTTAATAATACCAGGACTTAGTCTGCTCATAAAAGGACACTAGCAGCCGAACTGAAAGTAATATCTAAACCTGGCTGGTTATTTGCAAACTGACCCTATGTTTCCATTTGGGAACTTCCAAAGTTATTGTAAAAAGAATATCTAAATTAGTTTGTTTTTATTTATTCATTTTAATTCTTGGTTTGCTGTATTGCCAGCCCCACACACTCAAAATCCATGAGTCAGGCCCCAACCAATCCTGAGATTGACTTTAAAATCATGAGATTTTGTTTTTGAATAATAAATATCGAGAGCCCATTATTAAATATTTCTATTTGCGATATTCATAGACTGCAATCAAGTCGCCACTTAACCTATTTTTAGACTCAGAGACTCAATCTACTTAGTTTATCATTATAAGTCATATTTTCAAATCCTTCAGTCATTCTCATTACTCTTCTCTCAACCCTTTCCACGTTATCAACATCCGGCTTGGATTGTGGGCACAAGAAATGGACACAGTATTCTAGCAGCGGTCACACCAGTGCCACATGTAGTGGTAAAATAACCTCTCTCTGGCTACTCAAGATTCCCCTGTTTATGCATCCCAGGATCACATTAGCTCTTTCGGCTAGTGTGCCACATTGGAAGCTCATGTTCAGCTGATTATTCACCATGACCCTCACATTATTTTCAGACTCAAGTGATCCAGATCGCTCTGAATCTGTGACCTGTCCTCTTCATTAGCTACCACTCCTCCAATTTTTGTGTCATCTGCAAACTTTATCAGTGATGATTTTATGTTTTCTTCCAGGTCATTGATAAAAATGTTAAATAATATTGGACGAGAACTGATCCCTGTGGGAGCCCTCTAGAAACAGACCTGTTTGATGACGATTCCCCATTTGTAATTACATTTGGAGCCAGCTTTTAATCCATTTAATGTGTGCCATGTTAATTTTAGATCATTCTATTTTTTTAATTAAAATGTCAGATGGTACCAAGTCAAATGTCTTACAGAAGTATATTATGTCAACACTATTACCTTTATCAATAAAACTTGTAATCTCATAAAAAATATATCAAGTTAGTTTAACAGGATCTATTTTCCATAAACACATGTTGATTGACATTAATTACATCACCCTCCTTTAATTCTTTATTGAGTCCTGTATCAGCTGCTGCAGTATCTTCCCTGGGATTGATGTCATGCTGACAGGCCTATAATTATCTGTTTTCTCTTTTTTTAGAATTGACACATTTGCTTTCTTCCACTTTTATGGAACTTCCCCAGTGCTTCAAGACTTATTGAAAATCAGCATTAACGGTCCAGTGAGCCCCTCAACCAGCTCTTTTAAAACTCTTGGATGTGAGTTGTATGGACCTGCTAATTTTAAAGTATCTAACTTCAGAAGTTTCTGTTTAACATCCTCCAATGATACTAGTGGAATGGAGTGTTATTATCACTATATAACGAGACTATATAATCTGTTTTTTCCCCCGGAACAGAAATATTTATTCAACATGTCTGCCTTTTCAGCATTATTATTGATAATTTAACCATTTCCATCTAGTAATGGACCAATATCGTCAGGGTCTTTTGTTCCTAATAGATTTTAAAAACTCCTTCTTATTGTCTTTAAATCTGCTGGCCAGAGAGTTTTTCTTGTTTTTCTCTTTGTTTCCTTTATCAATTTTATACAATTCACGATTTCTGATTTATATTCCTTACTATCAGCTTCCCCTTTCTTCCATTTGTTTTATATTCTTATTTTTAATAGCTGCCTTCACTTCCCCTCTAAACCAAGTTGTTATTTTAACCAGCACAGGCTTCTTCCTAAGTTCTGGGATTGTGGCTTTTTGGGTATATAGTAAGGTGTTCTTAAATGATTCCCAATTATCATTCACATTTTGCTGATTAAATTTTCCTCCCAACTGATTTGGCTGATAACTGTTTTCAGCGTTGTGAAATTAAAGCATCAGTATGTATGTTACTGGTCTGAACTTTTTTCTGCTTGCACATTATTAATGTGATCAAATCATAAAGAAACAGCATAGTACGGCTAGCCGAGAACAATGCCTGGGAGTCCCATGGAGCAGAATGTGATACTAGAGATAGTAAGAGATTTCTCATCATGCTTTGATGCTAGGTTAGCACTGGAAAAAGAAGTTTAGGAAAGAAAATTCAAAAAGGGTTTAAACAGCAAGTTCTTTTTCATATTTATAACTGTGGGTTCCCACTCTGCTGAAACACAAATTGTCAATTTCCAGCCATGCAGCTGAAGTCTCAGAAATGCCCAATTTCACCACAGATTGTAATCTCAAATACAATAGACATGATATAGGACATGTACTGAGAGCCTGTTGAGAGTCTTTGGGTTAAGTTTAGAGGTGAGAGCAACAAGGGTGATGTCGTGATTGTAGAGCCATTGGCCATTATCTTTGAAAACTTGTGGTGATTGGGGGAGGTCCTGGATGATTGGAAAAAGGCAAATATAGTGCCCATCTTTAAAAAAGGGAAGAAGGAGAATCTGGGGAACTACAGACTGGTCAGCCTCACCTCAGTCCCTGGAAAAATCATGGAGCAGGTCCTCAAGGAATCCATTTCGAATCACTTGGAGGAGAAGAAGGTGATCAGGAATAGTCAACATGGATTCACCAGGGACAAGTCACGCCTGACCAACCTGATAGCCTTCTATGATGAGATAACTGGCTCTGTGGATATGGGGGAAATAGTGGACATGATATATCTTGACTTTAGCAAAGCTTTTGATACAGTCTCCCACAGTATTCTTGCCAGCAAGTTAAAAAAAGTATGGATTGGATGTATGGACTATAAGGTGGATAGAAAGCTGACTAGATCGGTGGGCTCAAGGGTAGTGATCAATGGCTTGATGTCTAGTTGCCAGCCAGTATCAAGCGGAGTGCCCCAAGGGTCAGTCCTGGGGCCGGTTTTGTTCAACATCTTCATTAATGTTCTGGATGATGGGATGGATTGCACCCTCAGCAAGTTCACAGATGACACTAAGCTGGGGGGAGAGGTAGATACACTGGAGGGTAGGGATAGGGTACAGAGTGACCTAGACAAATTGGAGGATTGAGCCAAAAGAAATCTGATGAGGTTCAACCAGGACAAGTGCAAAGTCCTGCACTTAGGATGAAAGAATCCCATGCACTGCTACAGGCTGGGGACCGACTGGATAAGCAGACGTTCTGCAGAAAAGGACCTGGGGATTACAGTGGATGAGAAGCTGAATATGAGTCAACAGTGTGCCCTTGTTGCCAAGAATGCTAACAGCATATTGGGCTGTATTTCTAGGTGCATTGCCAGCAGATCGAGGGAAATGATTATTACCCTCTAGTCAGCACGGGTGAGGCCACATCTGGAATATTGTGTCCAGAAGAGATGTGGACAAATTGGAGAGTTCAGTGGAGGGAAACAAAAATGATTGGGGCTCCACATTACATTTGAGGAGAGTCTCAGAGAACTGGGTTTCAGAGTAGCAGCCGTGTTAGTCTGTATCCGCAAAAAGAACAGGAGTACTTGTGGCACCTTAGAGACTAACACATTTATTAGAGCATAAGCTTTCATGGGCTACAGCCCACTTCTTCGGATGCATATAGAATGGAACATATATTGAGGAGATATATATACACACAAACAGACAGCATGAACAGATGGAAGTTGTCTTACCAACTCTGAGAGGCCAATTAAGTAAGAGAAAAAAAATCTTTTGAAGTGATAATCAAGAGAGCCCAGTACAGACAGTTTGATAAGAAGTGTGAGAATACTTACAAGGGGAGATAGATTCAATGTTTGTAATGGCTCAGCCATTCCCAGTCTTTATTCAAGCCTAAGTTGATTGTATCTAGTTTGCATATCAATTCCAGCTCAGCAGTCTCTCGTTGGAGTCTGTTTTTGAAGCTTTTCTGTTGTAAAATAGCCACCCGCAGGTTTGTCATTGAATGACCAGACAGGTTAAAGTGTTCTCCCACTGGTTTTTGAGTATTATGATTCCTGATGTCAGATTTGTGTCTATTAATTCTTTTGCGTAGAGACTGTCCAGTTTGGCCAATGTACGTGGCAGAGGGCATTGCTGGCACGTGATGGCATATATCACATTGGTAGATGTGCAGGTGAACGAGCCCCTGATGGTATGGCTGATGTGATTAGGTCCTATGATGTCACTTGAATAGATATGTGGACAGAGTTGGCATTGGGCTTTGTTGCAAGGATAGGTTCCTGGGTCAGTGTTTTTGTTCAGTGATGTGTGGTTGCTGGTGAGTATTTGCTTCAGGTTGGGGGGGTTGTCTGTAAGCGAGGACAGGTCTGTCTCCCAAGATCTGTTAGAGTGAGGGATCATCTTTCAGGATAGGTTGTAAATCTTTGGTGATGCGCTGGAGAGGTTTTAGTTGGGGGCTGAAGGTGACAGCTAGTGGTGTTCTATTATTTTCTTTGTTGGGCCTGTCTTGTAGGAGGTGAATTCTGGGTACTCGTCTGGCTCTGTCAATCTGTTTTTTTCACTTCAGCAGGTGGGTATTGTAGTTTTAAGAATGCTTGATAGAGATCTTGTAGGTGCTTGTCTCTATCTCCCCTTGTAAGTATTTTCACACTTCTTATCAAACTGTCTGTACTGGGCTATCTTGATTATCACTTCAAAAGGTTTTTTTTCTCTTACTTAATTGGCCTCTCAGAGTTGGTAAGACAACTCCCACCTCTTCATGCTCTCTGTATAAACCTCTACATAAACTTTCCCCCTAAACTTGGCTGTTCTGGGGGTTTTCCTACAGAGATCTCTCTGTCTGAGACTCTCACTTCAATCCAGGGTAGATTTCAATGGGGCTTGAAAGGGGTACAGGAGTCCACAGCACAGAGACAACAGGAGGATCAGACCTTCAGTAGTTATTGTGTAGCTGTTGAGTTTGTTGATCTTTTGCAAGTGCTTCATTTGATGTCCATGTTAGTTCTAATTTTAGGAAAACAGAAATAAATAATTAAATTGGACAGATGGAAATATGGGTGCTTCAACACTTTCCAGAAATATGCTAGAGGAAAAACTGCAGACTATTCACTATATATTTAAGGCTTGGAAACAATGGCTTCAGTTTTCTTTGATTCCACATCCTCAAAAATTTCGATCACCAGCAGAATTCATTAAACAAGATAATGTTGATAAAAGCAAAGTAAAGATTCTTCCCCTCATTCCATGGAGCAAGAAGCTGTTTTTCAATAGAGGGGTATCCGACTTCCCCATCGATAGAGTTATCAGGCATTCTCTAATCTCATAGTATCATGACAAGAGAGCCAGCCCTAAATGTTCAAACAATACATTAGAGGGCAAGAGGGATCAAAGGGAAAGAGGCTGGGGGAAAGGCATAACGGGGTGTTGGAGGGGGTGAACAGAAGGGGATGAAGAGATTTGCTACAGTCATAATATGGTCAAAGTTATTAATACTTAGCTGAATAAAAGCTTAAGGATAGGGGTGAGAGGGAGAGGATGGAGGGAAGAGGAAAAGGAGAAGTAGGGATAGGGATAAAAGGCAAGTATGCCCAAGCTTTGCAACACTGAGAGCTGTGGCTGATTACTTGCCAGGAGCCTGAGGGCTGTCTGTAATTAGACAGTTGGGATCACTGAGGGCATTTCCCTTTCTCTCTCACCTGCCCCTTAGTGTCTGTCATCATCACTTGCTATGTAATAGGTCCCAATTCTACAAACACTATGGTGTCTGAGTATCTCTATGCACATCAGTGCAGTGTTCCATTGAACTCAGTAAGTGATGACAAAAACAAAGTAGGTCAGGTGAGCAAGCAGGGGAAGGTGAGACAATGGGCTAGATTGGGACTTTGACACATTCCCAAGAGTAGACCTGAGAGGCACTGTGGCCTAGAGACGCACCTCTGCGTCACAATTCCCTCCCTGTCATTCTTGGCTTTGGGAGGAGTAAGCTACTTCATGTCTTTTCATGGAGTAGCTTACTTTCCCATGTCTGGCCAGGTACATGCACTGGTGAGTAGAAAGGGCAGAACCAAGACACCTCCCATTCCACACCTCTTCCTGCTGACTTGCTTGCAACAGGGTGCACTGGCTGAGTAGACCCTGCTCTTCCCTGTATAAAAATCTGAGCAGAGAAGCCACAAGGGTGGATGGAATAACAGCTAGAACAATGTGATTCCATCCCATTAGTCTCTTTATGTATCTTGTTAGTTCTAATCTTCAATGTGTTTAATCCTGTATTATTCATGGAGAGTAAGCTTGGATTCATTATGTATTTATTATATATCTACTGTGGTAGAACCCAGTTTTGCTAGGTGTCAAATCAATACATATGGAAATATGGCACCTGCCCTGCAAAGCAGAAGTAGATGGCACTGGAGAGGAAGTCAACAGTGGAATTCTATGACTCTTAATGCTATTGAGATAAGGTTAGTATTATTCTTAATGGTAATGATTTGCCAAAACCGACAGTGAAAGAACAAATGTGTACATCGTGATCTTTCATCTCAGGAATTAAATTTTATATTCAGACAAAATGCTAAGGGAAAGAGAATCAGTTTTTTCTAAAAGTGCTTAAATTCACATTGCTAGCTTACTCAGACCATTTGTCAGAGGATCTGGTGAGACGTTGTATCAAAACTCTGTTGAGAATAATTGTTTTCTTTGGGATCTTATGGTGGTAATTCCAAAATCTCTGCAGGCAAGGTTATGTACAGAAAAACATGAGAATCACTTAGGCATTGTGTTTTTTTTTTTTTTTTTTTAAAGGCTATGGCCCCAAGTTCAGATCTAGAATCAGCTACTGAATTTCAAGTTACTAAACATAAGAGTTGTCACGGTCACAGTAGAGCTGTGCACTATAGAAAGTGACCACTAGTATCTCATAAGTACCTTTTTTGCTGGCAATCAATGTGCAGGCAAGTTATTGTTAGGGAATTAGGTGCTATGGTTAGTGAGAGTGATGTGCTGTAACAAAGTGTTTCCCAGACTTATTGTGGACTAAGTTAACTAGAGGACCAGTTGGATGAATGCAAGACTCCATTAAACAGTGTCACTGGAAATATTGGAACCCCTTGAACTACAGCTAGATGCAAAACATGCCCCCATGCACAGGCCTGATTACAAGTGTTGTGTATTCATGACGATCCAGATACTTAGGATGCTGGCAGCTCTGTTCCGCATCTGTAGTTGGAACCTCTAAGTGGATTTATCAACTGATCAATTTATTAAATGAGTCTATTGTAAGACTAAAATGAAACAATGTCAAACTGAAAATGTCCTTCCACCGATCAAGAGAATCCACCCTCCAATCCGTCCCCCTTAAACTGAGTACAGCAGGGTTGAAACATTCCAAGAAGTCAACAGAATAGGGGTCTGCTAAATCACCGAGGAGACAAATTGCAGAGTCAAAGCAGTCCCGAGCCCCTCACTTTGAAGACAGTTTCACCCCTCGTATCTTCTCACTTAAAACTATAAGGCTGTGTCTACATTGGATGAATTTACAAAAATAAATAAACCCCATAATTTTAACACTTATATGAAAAAGGGGTGGGCACTGGAGTGTAGATGAGCCCCAGCATTTTAATTAAACCTGCCGAAAAGCAAGTCTGAACTGATATTAGACTGTGCAAAAAAAAAAATTTGGTTAATTTCCCTCGTACAGATAAACCCCAACAGTGGCCCTTTTACTGGGCCTATTTCAAAGGGATTAATCTCTCTGCACATGCACTCTCTCTCTCTCTCTCTCTCTCTCTCTCACACACACGCACACACACACACACACACACACTCTCTCTCTCTCTCTCTGGTGATGCAGTTGAGCCCAGTGGTAAGCAGTACTCGCTCTGGAGTAGAATCCTCCTTGTTCTAGTAGTTTAATCCATTATGAAGAGCTCAGTCCCCAGACTGAGGAAATTGATGATGGAGCCAGATCAACTGGTAACTGTTTCCAGTTCTAAGGAGGAATCCTGCTTGTTCTGACAGGAACTTTATTGGTAGGGTTAGACAGTGCACATTGCACCAGTCAAAGCTAATGGCAACAAAGCTATGGATAACCATGGCAAAGTCAGCCTTTGGAAGGAATAACCACAAGCTCTTGGCTGGCTGTGAATGGTAAAAGACACAATGAGTCATTGCTTATAAGTGGGAAACCAGGAACAGAGATGGATCCAATATGACCATAAGGCCGCAAACTGCTTTGGAGAAATTTGGGGATACACCTTCATTACATAGTACTGCCACTTCCTCTTTCCAATCTTCTGAATGTATTATTTTCATCATCTCTAGTTTCAGTCAGTTTTCATCCAATGCTCTCCCTCTGTCAGACCCTTGAAGAGTAAGCAGTGAGACTGCAGACTGTGGGTTTGATGAAAAGGAGGCATAGATAGACAGCATGTTTAAAACAAACAAAAGGTAGTATTTCTTCACACGAAGCACCATCAACCTGTGGAGCTCTTTGCCAGAGGATGTTATGAAAGTCAAAACTGTAATGGTGCAAAAAAGAACTACCATATATACTCTTTCATAAGCTGAATATTTTTGGTAAAAAAAGTGACTCATCAAAGAGCGGGGGTAGGCTTATAAATAGGTCTATACCAAAATTTGATGATTTTAAACTCTATGGAATCATTGAATTGAATATCTAATACATTGTCATTTTGTTTATCTGGAGCGTCTGCAGGCATGGAGCCCCTCAGCTCCCAGTGGCCGCGGTTTGCCATTCCCAGCCAATGGCAAACCACGGCCACTGGGAGCTGAGGGGCTCTGTGCCTGTGAAGGCTCCAGGTAAACAAAACGTCCAGGCCCGCTAGAGGTTTACCCTAATGGGACAGGAACCAAAGTTTGCCAACTCCTGAAATATAGGGTTGGCTTATGAAAGGGTCATACAGTTTTTGCTATTTTTACCTAACCACCTTGGGGGGTCGGCTTATAAATGAACGGGCTAATGAACGAGTATATATGGTAGATAAATTCATGGAGGATAGGTCCATTAATGGCTATTAGCCAGGATGGGCAAGGATAGTGTCCCTAGCCTCTGTTTGCTAGCAGCTGGGTAACGGATCATTTGTTGATTGCCTGTTCTGTTCATTCATAGAATATCAGGGTTGGAAGGGATGTTAGGAGGTCATCTAGTCTAACTCCCTGCTCAAAGCAGGCCCAATACCCAGACAGATTTTTACCCCAGTTCCCTAAATGGCTCCCTCAAGGATTGAACTCACAACCTTGGGTTTAGCAGGGCAATGCTCAAACCACTGAGCTATCCCCTCACCACCTTCCTGCTGAAGCATCTGGCATTGGCCACTGTTGGAAGACAGGATACTGGACTAGATGAACCTTTGGTCAGACCCATTATGTTCTTACAGAGATGAGTTCATCAGCATATTGATGATGAGCCAACAGCCCAAAACATTGCATGGTCTCATCATGTGACTTCATATAAACATTAAATAGGAAGGGTGAAAACCCTGTGGGACCTCATGGACTGGAGCCTTTATGTAGGATGAATATGCACGCTATGCTTTAATGGAGAGAGGAAGATGCAAGACTACCAAACAGCCATTCCATCCATTCCCACAAGACCCTATTGTACTGCTTGTTGGACCAATGGTATCAAAAGCTGTTGATAGAATGAATATAACCAGCTTTGACACCTTACCCTTGTCCCTCTATAGGAGACTATCAACCACTGATATCAATATAGTCCAGTTCCATTCCTCAGTTTGAATTACACAAGCTTAAATGCTCCATCGGTTAGGAAAGATATCTTGTAAAAAAAGCTGAATCCGTTGAATTATTGCTGGATTCAGACAAAGGGCACAGACTTGAACATAGATACAGAAAAGTTCAATTTTCCTTAAATGATCCTTTGTGATCAAGGAGGGGGGGTTTGAAAAATCAATAATTTTTCCTGACAGCAGCAGTACTTTACGTCTGCTAAATCAGAGATTGCTCTTTACTGTAGCTTGAAAAATAGAAAGGTACCAGTAGAATCAACTAACTTACCTTGTCCATGCTGAGAATACAGTTCAGAAACTACTTGTGACTGTCTTAACACTTATGATCCAAATTCTGCCCCCATGGGTGCAACAGTACTTTAGTTCAGTGAGGGTTGAGTGCATAAATCTGAAGGCAGAATCTGGCTTTAAGTCATGACTTTAACGATAGCTGAAATAAAGCCAAAGGTTTCTCCCCTTTTTATCAGCACTAAACCAGTTTACTTTATGTACAATACCAATTAGTAAAGCTTCTGAATTGAACTTTAACCCTTAAACTGAACTTCTTGTTCTTTTAGCTGAAAAAAATATGGAAGCCATGTCTTAATTCCATTATTTATATCTACCTAGTGGAGCACTGAGGTGTTCCTAAAATCAATAGTGTGAGTTAATAGGTCTAGCCATGAGACTGCTACATGATTTTCTTTACAATTTTGCTAATTAAAAATACATGTATTTTTTCTTGACTATAGTAGCTTTAACCCTTTGGAGTCTCTGACTATACACTGATACAGCATAATCATTATCCTGTCCAATGGCTGACAATATGGTCAATATTAAAGTTGGATAACATTCCAAATTGAAACTTAAATAAGACAAATACTTGCCATATTTATTTGCTTACTTTTGGTAGCATAAATGTACCTCTGATCTTCCTAACCTATCCCTGTATCTTTTAGACAGGGTATTCAGGTACAAGGATTACTAGAGTAGCTTATAAGTAAATGAAAACAATGTGTAAACACTTGCTGCACTTTGGATTATATATTAATATCCCATGTTTTGTGTTCCATGTTACATAAAAGATCATAACATTGTCACTACTGATAACCTATTTAGGAAACTTAGGAAATATTAGGATTATTACAAAGATATTAATTTATAAAAATGGAAGAACAGCAATTCAAGATACATGTCTGACTTTCTAAATTGGTATTTTAGGTCTATATTTTACAAATTTGAAAATTGCTTATGCACTTTAGTACAAGATCTTGAAGAGAGACTTAATTCACAAGATTCTATTTCTGTGACACTGGGGCAACAGAGAGCTTCGTTGTGTAACTACATACAGTTGGTCGCTGTGAAATGTGGGCAAAGATATTTTCCATTGTAAAAAGCAGCGCACTATTGTCATCTGCTGCACAGTGTTTAGTGGAAGATAGGAAAAGATATTAATATTTTGAATGGTTTTAATTTTTTTTCATAAATACTAGCAATAAGGGAATGATTTTATGTTTTATTGTTATGCATTTTTAATACCAGAATTGCATGCAGTCTGCCCATAAGGGGAAGCTTGTAACAAAACTGAAAATAATGTCTGAACCTTGCTACATATTTGCAGAATGTTCTAGTGTAGTATGCCCTTTTTGACCTCTTTGTACTTCCATAGATACTGAATACTGGACATGATCTTTCTTTTGCCAGACATCCAGTTAAGGGTGACCTGGAGAATTTTTGTACTTTAAACTCTTTAAAATTAATTCAATAACCACTTATAGTCTAGATACTCTGACTCTTCAGAAGGATATTAGATGTGCTGCAGGATCAGCCCTTTTGGACACATCGCTTCCCATTTGTAAAATGGGAGTATATCTGAACAGGCTCAACAATCTTTCCCGTTGGATAAGATTTCCTTGGCAGGTAGGATATTAGGGAACTCTAGTCTGGACGTTAGGTGAATCAATTCCCAGTTGTTATAATCTCTAAATATTCTTGGGGGGACGGGTTGTATATATCCATTAATATATTTATTTATTATTTATTCTTAAAGACATAGCATTATCCATTTTTTGTATCAGAATTAGTGTCTTTAAATGCTTCTGTGTTGACTCTAGCAAGAGTCATAGCTCTTCATAACATATATCCATGTTGACTTTATTTTTGATATTCAGAATATTCAGATGAATAATCTTGCTAATAATCCTCTTTTGCCATTAATACATGACAAAGTAATATGAAATTATCATCTGTTATTTGCCACTGTTTTCCCAATTTCCCTTTAGCTAATTGAAGCTTTTAAGAAAAAAGGAAATTGTCCTCCAAATTCATTCTTTTGGGAAGAAGCAGCTTTGTTAGTGATTAAAAAACAGTCCCAAATATTTCCAACTATGGATGTGGTGAAATACAAACATACGATTTCCATGATGTAATAAATCCTGTTCACACCTAGTTCCTTATATAAGCTACAGAAGTATAGGTTTAAAAAAGTGCTTCAAGCAGCTTATCAAAATTGTGATAAATATTAGTGTGTAATATTCCACAATGTCAGTAGTACGCCAGGTATTATTATTCTTGACCTCAATATCATTGTCACCAAACTTTCAGTGCAGAACTTTCAGCAATAGAATAGGTTATTTATCATTGCCTAAAGTAGTTTTAATGGTCAGACCATGATTACAGCAGTCTGTCAATGGATGGCTTTAACAAGGGCCATATGGTTACCATATGACACTACAATTTCCACCACTCCATATCCACAAACCCAAATTTTTTTGCAGATGAACTTTTCTCCTTGAAAAGTTTTTTTTAAAAATAAGCAAACACTTTTATCACTGTAGACTCTAAAAGCTACATTTTTCAAAGTGCTCAGCCTGGAAGGGTTGACCCTATAGGCCATGTAATAACACCTTTGTTCTGTCTGTGTGTGTTTTGGGGAATGTGTATGTGTACCGAAGGTAGTAAAATGGCTCTATATTTGTGGAATCTTGTTTGGAATTTGCAATGTAAAGATATTTTAAGAGTTTTTAAAATATATTAAAATGGTAACAAATATCAGATGTGTAAAGTGAAACAACTCCCCCACCCCCAATGACTGGAGCCAGAGAAAAGGGGTTTACCTAAAGCTAAAGCAATTTCAGAATATTTTATTTTTGTTGTAGCACTCTGTGGTCTCAAGCAGGATCAGGTTCCAATTGCCTTAGGCACTGCAAAAGCATATAGGGGAATTGGCCTATGCTCTGAAGAGCTTACAATTTACAAAGAAAGTACATAGGGTGAGGTAGAGTGAATGCATGCATGTTTTAATATGCACTCTATACGGATACATATACATATCATATTAAAAATATATGTAAAATTGTAAAATAAATGTATATCGACTATCTGAGACTACCAACTGCCTCTCAGCCTGTCCCTTACTTTCTCATAGACATCATTTAAAGATTGGGTCTTGAGGAGTGATTTGAAGGAGGGGATGGTACTGACCTTTACAGCTGAGTTCAGGGGAGGATGTTTCACGTGTAAAGGGCAACATGGAAGGATGGTTTTGGGAGAAGCAGACAAGGCTAGCATCATTAGTAGAGTAGCAGGGAAAGGATGAAACACAAAGGGTAGTTCTACACTGAAGCTGGAAGGACTAATTTCCAACTGTAGTAGACATACCCATGCTAGCGCTTATAGAGATAGTATGCTAAAAATAGCAGTGTAGCCGTGACAGCGAGAGCAGTGGGACAAACTACCCATCCAAAGTATGATCCCATCTGAGACTACTACTGTCTTCTCCAGCTGGAAATTACACCTTCCATCTCCCTAAGAGACAAAAGCAGAAAGATTGGGAGAGGCAGAGCTGTGAAAGGTCTGAAAGGTAACAGTAGGCATGAGCTTGGAAGAATAAAGCAGTGTTTCTTCCCGCACTGTGCACTGAGAAAGCTCAAGAAACAGAGTAACAGCAGTTGCCTGTGTAGCAAAATTTGATTCTTATACACTAACTAAATTCCTTTCTTAACAGGCCATGTATATGAAAACAATAGATGGCCCTAGAGTAATATCTGATTTGTTTTTACTACTTGTTAATCATGATCTCCATTACATTAGTTATAGGAGATACCTTTGTTATAAAAGGCCATAGCCCAAACTAATAAAAAGCAAAACTTTGTAAAAACAAATTGGATCCAGTCCATTAGGCCATGTAATTAATACAGTATACAAATATACACACAAGTGGTAAGCTGTTCCCAGGTTTTCTGCAATCCTATAGCAAACAGTAGATTGTATAGCTGCTTACTACTTCCTTTACCAGAATTGTTGCTAAATTTACCAAAAAAAATGCACAAACAAAAATTGGTATTCTGAAGAATTTTTCTCATCACAGTATTCTTTATGAATGCATGCATGTATGGTCGTACTAACAAGATATCAGCCTTATTCTTATTTCTGTGAATTGGAACTACAGACAAATATCTTCCATTGTATTGTGTGGATAAAATTTGAATGGGTGGTACATCTTTTGAATCCCTTTGTGGAAAAGTGACACCTTTTTAGAATAATTATCGGGGTAAATGATCTAATTCACTCTGGACCCAATTCTATAAACCTTGCTCAGGTTGACAAGTACTTTCTCATGCAGAGAATTCTACTGAAGTCTAAAGAATCAGGCTCTATATTGCCAGTGAAACAAAAAGCATTTAATACAAAATTTTCATGGAAATCAATGGGAGACTTTCCTTTTCCTTCAACCGGCTTTGGATCAGGCCTTAAATGTGTTTTGGTTTAAAAAGGTGCTGAGAACTCAAACTTCACGTTGACTTTGGTGCCTCTGAATATCAGGCTATTTTAAGTTAGGTGCCTAACTTCAGACACCTACGTTTGAAAACTTTGACCTCATAGTATTTATTTATCAGTTGCACTGTAGTTTTTGGAATATAACTAATTTCCTTTTGTTCCTACAGTGGGAAAAATTAGACAGGTGATTTATAACAGAGTTGAATATATTAAAAAATATCTACTACATTCAGAAAATCTAATAATGACTCTAATAAACCAATGATAATTAATCCATCTACAGTACTTGTCAAATGTCAACTTGATAAGAATCAAGGAATACCATGAGATTGGGTCAACTGTGTGAGCTGCTAACATGTTGAGATCTGCATTTTCTCCTGTGTATTTCCAAACATGTTGTGCCCCTCAGAAAAGAAAATAATTGCTTTTGACATTATTTGACTGACTTGATTCAAGCAGGCTGTAATTACAGTACTGATCAGGTTTCCATAGATGGCCTGAATTCAAGCAGGAATACCACACATGGAAACACGATGGTTAATCACAAACAGATACAAAGCAGGTTTTTCCCAAATTTTCATTCTATGCTTGAACAGAGAACACCAGAAGAATAACATTCATATAAATATCACTGGAGAAAAGGCTGGTGGCACTGGCAAAGAACTATGTGGTGGGGAATCTGTCATTGCTGATGAAATAGTATCTAGACCAGGGGTCGGCAACGTTCGGCACGCGGCTCGCCAGGGTAAGCACTCTGGCAGGGTGACACGGCAGGTTCGCCGATCACGGCCCCCACTTGCCGCGGTTTGCCATCCCGGGCCAATGGGAGTGGCAGGAAGCTGCGGCCAGCACATCCTTCGGCCCGCGTCAGCAGGTAAATAAACTGGCCCGGCCCGCTAGGGTGCTTACCCTGGCGAGCCGCGTGCTAAACGTTGCCGACCCCTGATCTAGACATACAAAAAGCTGCTTGCTGGTGTTTCAAACTCCAGTGAACAAGTTTTTATAAGCTTTGTTTAAAAAAAACCCATCAACAACAGACCAATGGGCCTGTTTGCCTGCAAGGTATGTATGATCTTGTGAAGGCCATGATCCAAAAGAGGGGAGGGAGAGGAAATAATTCTGGAGGTCGTGTGATGCTTTGTGGTGGACTCAGTAAGCCAACAAAACAGGGGGGGAAAGCAGTCACTGAAAATGTAGGGGCCGGATGGCAGATTGGGACCAGAGGGAGAGAGACTAAGGTAGAGTTTAGAGCAGGGGGTGAGTAAATAAATAAATATGTCACAGTTGAGTGGGGCATGGAGGGCAGTGAGAAGAGGGAGAGGGGAATGGGATGGCAGCAAGAGGAGCTGAGAAGTGAGGCCAATAAGTAAAAAAACAAAACAAAAAAGCTTGTTTTCATCACAGATGCTGCCCTAATGAGCCAGGGCCACTATAGCTGTTGAGAGGGGTGAGAGGGAATTTTGCTTCACTAACAGTAAGAGCATGAGAGAAGTTAAGCAGCATCCTTGCTGTGGTAGCATAATTGTTTTATCAACCAGAGCCATCAATATCCTGGGAATATTCAGCTCTCTGTTTCAGAGATCTGGATGGTACTGTCAGTCTGTTGTCAAAGCTGGGACTTGGATGAGAGATACCTGTCTGGGGTGCAGTTTGGATAAGGTAGACGTAATGCTGTGACTGACTGAGGGGCACCGAAAATGATAGAACTAATAACTCTCTCTTATACTGTGAGAGAATGTCTGATTTTCATGACAATAGTTCACAATCCCGGAGATTTATTGGAGCCTTGGCCGCTCCTAGATGTTCAGGTCGCCTCAGTGGACAAGAGGGATGTTGTTTCCATATGTCCTAGATTAGGAAGCTGCAACTATTCTGATCTAGACATTCAGACTCAGGCTGCAGCCTTGGCTTTAGGACCCTGTGAGGTGGGAGGGTTCCAGAGCTCAGACTGCTGCCTGAGCATGAATGTCCTGAGCCCCGTGAACCTGGCATGGGCCAGCTGCAGGTTTCTAATTGTAATATAGACATGCTATGAGACACATGATATGGCTGTCCCACAATTTGCATGTCTAGGGGATGGTGGTAAAGAGGTTTCAGTGAGTGGTTCTCAACTCTGGAGATTGCTTAGCTCCTTTATCCAACAAAGCCATAACTTGTTGACCTTATTGGCATTCTGCAAAAACCTTTTTACCCAGTTTTTTTTCTAAAGGATTAGGTTAGATGGCAAGAGTTTAATTTTATATGTTGAGAAGGTTTTTTTTTTTTAGTGTTATTGTCACTTGGATTTGTTTATTGTCAATGTACACCTCTACCCTGATATAATGCGACCCGATATAACACGAATTCGGATATAACGCGGTAAAGCAGTGCTCCGGGGAAGGGGGGGGGGGGAGGACTGCACACTCCGGTGGATCAAAGCAAGTTCGATATAACCCGGTTTCACCTGTAACGCGGTAAGATTTTTTGAGTCCCGAGGACAGCATTATATTGGGGTAGAGGTGTCATTTATTTTGTATTTTTTTTAAATGTTGATTGTTTATGCACCTAGAACTTTTAAATATGTTTTATATAAGTTGGAAAAGAACATCAATGTTTGTTGTATATAGAACAGGACTGGTGCAGATTCTAGCACACTCACTTTAATTTATAGAAATGTATTTTTCTTTCTAAAAAGCTCTTTATTAATTTACCTTACTGGTGGAAACAGTTCATATAGCACATTTAGAAATGAGTCACACTATACTTAACAGAAAGAACTATGAAATGGGTTGTCAAGAGTCCTCTTTCCTTTATTTCTGATTCTTCCCTTTCTCTTATTTTTTAAACACTTTTATCTCTTACTCTTTAGTAAGCAGATTTTATATTTTATGAAGTAAATTTTCCTTTGGAATCAGAGATTTCAGAATTCTGTCCAATATAATTTATATACTGTATGCCTGTTCACTTTGATTCTGCAAAAAAGCAATGTGTAAAGTAATACTCTGTTGGATTTTCTTTGATAAATGATTTCTTTTGATCCTTATGTTACGCTGGATTTGGTTTGAGGTTATTAAAGTCAATTATATCTTTCAATGAAGTAACAAAACATACAAAAACACTTACATTCTTTCTTGGCATTGTTTTTTGGCTTGTTACAGCAAAGTAACAGTTTAGGGGAGGATTGATGTATATATTTCAGGATAATGATACAAGATAAGTATCTCTTTCTTTGGCTTTATATCAGCCATCGGTACAGTCCAGACAATGACTTTTCTCAATCAGTGTTCCAATCACATGACTGAATTTGTTATTTTGTCACTGATGTGACTGGAAAGATTCCTCGTCGGGATCATGCTAAACTCAAGATTGTAAAAGATGAGTCTTTGATGAAACCCAAGTCTCAAGCCTGCTGTCTTATTGAACTCAAATCCATGGTGATGGGCATGCAATGTGACAACAGGTTTGCCTGATATATGTATATACCCGGATGATATTTTATTTGAATAAATCAAAACTGTGAGATAAATTTGTCCTATGAAACAGAGAGTCTATCAGCACCAGTATGAGTCAGGCATCGTGCAGACAGATGTGTAAGTTTGTTATGTAGATCTCTTTCTATAAACCTTTTCCTTGACCTGTCACAAATCAGTCTGCTCCAGTCATGGGACTTCATTCAGTAGAAACTGTCATGTGAATTGCGTGGTTGTGGGCTTTGTGATGTGTACTAATAGGGAGTGGAAGAATCCTCCAGAATCCTCCTCCTTTACAATCTAATCTCAGATTTGGATTATTTATTAACCTTTTATGGTGACAGTTACCAATACCAAGGCAATATGGAAATGGAAATATCTTTGTCTTCCTGTTCCCTGCTTATTTCTGTGATATATTCTTCCAATGGAGATGCTGAGTCTTTTGCACTTACTAGTTAAAATATTACTTTAAATTTTGTAGCTTCAAAGCTCATTATGTAATTGAAAAGTAAACTAGACACCAAGTTGTTAAAGAGCTAACTCTGCTCAGATTTATCGTATGTTTGATTGACTAGGGAAATGACTTTCAGTTGACATCTGAGCCCACAAGTTAGCTGAAATAAAATTTTGCTTAATACCTTTGCATCAATAATCTAGGCACAACATCATTGATTGAGAAAGTCTGATCAATAGAGTATTACTGACTGTCTAACTGTAACTTTGCCAGACTTTTTTTGCTAATTCTGCTGATGACCTTCGTACCACTGCTTTTCAGGTTCACCGTTTTTTTCTCTTTGAAATTCAATTTGCTCCATTTGCTATTATTTAAGGAATTTACACATCCAATTGATTTCAATCTACCTGATATAGGATGAGTTTAGGACATAGATGATTGTGTGTGCTTGGGACAAAGCTTTTGTAGCCCGAAATTAGTTACATATTTTCACAGACTCTTTAAAGAAAAGCTCCTTGGAGAAGATATAATCAGTGGGAGGGGAGAAAAGGGAATAAGGAAAGTATTTTTTTAACTGTGTGAGCTGTGTGGCACAGTGGGATTTTCACATCTATTTTCAATATGGCTCAAGTGATAAGCAGAAAAGAGTGTAGTGGTCTCATCTACAGAATGGACATTAACTGGGAAAACAAGTAAAGACAAAGTGAGAAACAGTCCAAACCTTCACTTATTTTCCTAACAGAATCCCTAATTCGGTCATGTCTCCATATTATGCAGTGATTTTCACCAAGGCTTGGTTCTCTCTCTGTGACACCCCCTACTATCTCTATACTTTCCAGCACACACACATTTATAATATGTCTGTGTGATGAGGTAGTCTGCCATTGAGGGCAATAATACCTAGTAGTCAGCCCATCCCACCGTCTGGCATGGCCCTTTAAGGATCAGAAGAGGTCCAATAGATACATATAGAGACCTATGGGTCTTGGGAGTGAATGGTGGTTGGTAGGATCCTACCAAATTCACAGCACTGAAAAATGTGTCACGGACCGTGAAAGCTGGTCTCCCCCGTGAAATCTGGTCTTTTGTGTATTTTTACCCTATACCATACAGATTTCACAGGGGAGACCAGTGTTTTCAGACTGGGGGTCCTGACCCAAAAGGAGGCTAGAGGGGATTTGCAAGATTATTTTAGGCGGGTTGTGATATTGCCACCTTTACTTCTGCGCTACCTGCAGAGTTGGGTGGCTAGAGAGCAGATGATTTAAGGGTGGCAATACCATACCACACCATCATGGGTGCTGGAACAGGGGAGGTCTGGGAGCCAGGGCCCTCCCACTTTTCACCACACCTCCTACCCCTTCTCTTCCCCCCCCCCAAGGCCCCAGCTCCCCGGCCAAGCCAGCAGCTGGAGCCCAGCCAGGGAGCCCAGGAGTGTTCGTGGCTCCCCACAGCTGCGCACACCCCTCTTACCCTGACCCAGCTCCAGCCGGGGGATGGGGTCTTGGAGCTGCAGCCAGGTCATGGTAAGAGCCATGCAGCCTGGCAGCTGTGAGGAGCTGCGGACCCTCTACCTGCCCAGGGTGGGTGCCCCAGGGGACAGGGACATGGGCCGGGGGCTGCTCTCGGCCCCTCCCCTGGGTAGGTGGAGGGTCTGTAGCTCCCAGTCCACTCTGGCTTGGCAAGGGGTAGGCCCTCAAGCAGAAGGGGTGGGGCCTTGGTTGGGGTGGGGCCACGGAAGGGGTGGGGCCACGGAAGGGGTGGGGGCCCTGCCCCCCCCATTTTTGGGAAGACTCTGCTGCTCCTGCATACCATGCCACCCTTACTTCTGCACTGCTGTCTTCAGAGCTAGACTCCTGGTTAGCAGCCACCACTCTCCGGCCGCACAGTTTTGAGGGCAGCACCGCCACCAGCAGCAGAGCAGAAGTAAGGGTGGCAATACCATGACCCCCCCTACAATAATCTTGCGACCCCTCCCATCCCCTTTTTGGGTCAGGACCCCTACAGTTACAACAAACTGAAATTTCAGTTTTAAATGTCTGAAATCATGATATTTATGATTTTTTAAATCCTATTACCGTGAAATTGACCAAAATGGACTGTGAATTTGTAAGGCCCTAGTGATTGGGGAAGAAATCCAGACACTATACCTTTAAGAGCCTGAAACAACGCAGAGAAGGCAGGGCAACGCTCCCCTCTCACCCAGTCAACTAGGAAGGAGTTGGGAGAAGGGAAACAGCATAAAGGCTGCTCCCCTTGTTACAGCAGACAGGTACTGACAGGAGAAGGCTGGATTGCTGAACCCTCCAAAGTGGAAGGTTAAATGGGGAGGGTGTTCAGCTGAAAGAAACTGGCAAAAGCCTTGCAGCTGAATTAAGTCACAACCAGGAAAAGGGCTGACTTGGCACCTTACAAAAATTTGACTAAGAAACTGGAATGTTATAAACGCAGCATGGCACACATTAAATGGATTAAAAACTGGCTAACTGACAGGTCTCAAAATGTAACTGTAAATGGGAATCATCATCAAGCGGGTGTATTTCTAGGAGGTCCCGCAAGGATGGGTTCCTAGCCCTACGTTATTTAACATTTTTCATCAGTGACCTAGAAGTAAACATAAAATCACTGATCAAATCTGCAGATAACACAGAGATTGGAGAAATGATTAATGAAGAAGACAAGTTTTTGATACAGAGCTATCCTGGATCATTTGGTAAGCTGTGTGCAAGCAAACAATATGAGTTTCAATATGTCCAAATTTAAAGTCATACATCTAGAAGCAAGGCAATTCTTACAGCATGGGGATGCTATTTGGGAAACAGAAACTTTGGACTTTGGAAAAGACCTGGGGGTCCTTCAAGATCTAGCAGTCAAAGGTTTAACAAGATTAAATGATAAGAAGATGAAGCTAGACAAATTCAGACTTCAAAGAAGGTGTAATTTTTTTAACAGTGAGGGTAATTATCCAATGGAACAACTTACCAAGTGCTATGATGGATTTTTCACCACTTGCAATTTTTAAATCAAGAATGATATTTTTCTGAAAAGACGTGTTCTAGGTCAAATGAATTAATTCATGGAAGTGCTAGGGTCTCTGTTGTGCAGGAGGTCAGACTAAATGATCACAATGGTCTCTTCTGGCTTTATAATTTATGAAAACAATAGCTTGCTAAAATGTCAAACAGCACTTCCCTTGCCCTCTTTTTACTGGCCATGCTGTGGGGTGGGCAGGAACCATTACTCTATCTCTACACTACCATAGGATCCTCTTCAGCTGAGTGATCTTCCCACTTAGCTACCCCAATTTTAGGGCCTCTTTGCACCAGTTGTATAGCACAAAGTGTCTGCAGCATAGAGTCAGGGTCAGCAAATATAGAATCTTCCCTAGTGGCAATGTATAATTTTACTCAGTGTCGAGGGGCTTTGATCTTGATTTAACAATATAAGGAATATCTTTAGTGCATTTAATGGAATGGAGAACATATGATGTCTTGGGTGACAACCAGACTTATATCTGTCTATCTATCTGGCCACCAAACACTTCACAGAGTGCTTCCTAAGTATTAAAAATA
Organism: Malaclemys terrapin pileata; assembly: GCF_027887155.1. Taxonomy (NCBI): domain Eukaryota; kingdom Metazoa; phylum Chordata; order Testudines; family Emydidae; genus Malaclemys; species Malaclemys terrapin. The sequence continues at coordinate 45,908,332 of NC_071515.1, forward strand.
GATAGATTTGTAAGTATTAATGTTTACATAATTGAGGCCATAAGGCATATCCTATGGGACTGTATAAAAGTAAATAAATTCCAGAAGGACATCAATCAGATTATCATTAATATTTTGGAGAGATGGAGGAAATGGAGACATCACTGGAACTAGCTTTAATAAATAAATATTACTGGATAATTGGGCATTTAATACTTACATGACAAAACTCATCCATATTTTACAGCCACATGTCAAAATATATATTATTAGAATATGTGAAGCTCTCAGAGCACCCATATTACAGCTTATGATTTCTATCCAGTCTTTTAAAGTTAATGGAACTACTATATTAATCCAGAAATTGTAAAGAGACAAAAACGGGACCACTAAGAAAATGTAAATATTATATTAACTTGTTTATGACAGATTAGTTATATTTCTCTGTAAAAATATTGCTGTGTAAAATAGCTCTGTGTCTATCATTATTATATTTACAAAATTGAAACTATATTTAGCCTTAATTGTCCCATTTTCTCAATAGACCAGACTGGGTGCCTTTGATAAAGAATTGGGCTTCTGTAAATTTATTTTATTCCATTATTACTCTGGGCACAAAACTGATGTTGAAATCAGTGGAAGTTTTGTGTGGGAAACAATGGCATGGGAACTGAATGGCTCAAAAACTGGCAATTAGATCAAAAACTGATCTAAAGCCTGATCCCTAGCCCATTGAAGTCAATGGAAAGACTCCAGTGTATTTTGGATCAGGTCCATGTACTGCCTTTCATACTGAGGGTCGTGATTCTGCAAGGTGCTCTATGCAAGCAGGATTATGTGTCACCAGATCAAATATACAAGCCAGGTCAGTCATAAGAGACTGAAATTGCTATTACAAATAGCAATCTTGTTGGCAGTCTCTGCGGAAGGAACGAGGATTGAATAGGCATGAAGACTGAACTGTACTCTCACCCCTAGATGTGATGCATCCAAGTAAGAGCTGTCAGGGCACTGAGGGGAAGCCTCACCATTGGTGCAGTTATATAAAGGATTTCCTTTTCCAGGGCTAAAATTCTGGCACTTGTCTCACACAAACACACACAATGTTTAAGAAGGGGAAAAAATGAATGGCAGGTTATATCCCCAAGAGTGTCCAAATCATTAAAAAAAAATCTTTTCTAGGCCTGCTCTTTTGGGACTTGGCTCCAGCGGGGAAATTTCCTCAAAAACTGTAATTGGTTTTAAAATCAGTTCAAGTAAACCATTCTTGAAATCAGCTGGAGCTATAGTGTAGACCAGGTTTGGTAGCTGAGTTGTATATCTCTGAAAACACTGGTTTTATAAAGAAAATACTCTCAGACTGCATACTACCACAGCACTAATACTGTACAAAACTAAAATTTATTTAAGGATCTAACATCCCTGCTCTGCTTCAGGGGAAGATGAAACTATATTTTACATACCGTTAACCTCTGTGCTGATGCAGTTTGAATGTAAATTGCACTAATGACAATTTTTGTTGAACATTTCATAAAAGCAAAAATAAATATGTCCCATTTATGAAACTTTACTAAATCCACCTGGTGCCTCTTCCAAAGTTTTGAGTTAGTAACTTGAGAAGGTGAGGTCTCCTCACTATTAAAGCATAATAAGGTGCATATTAAAATTCCCTCTAGTAGCTCAGTGGTTGGATGTGTTGCACTACTGCATAGTGTAAGGGCTTAGCTACATGGTGGGCTAATGCAGTCTCTGGGGGCATGATTTCTAAAGTGGACTGTGGTGTGCATTGATTGATTCACGTAGACCCACTTTAATATAGTCCTATTTGAAACAGTACCATGTTAAAGTGCACTAGAGAAACTTTATTGCACACCAGCAGGTTCTGTGAGGACCAATTAATGCACGTTAGTGTGCTTTAGAACCACACCCCTGTAGAGCACATCACCCCACCATGTAGAAAAACTCTTAGTAGTATTTTAAATAAATAAGACTGAATTATCACTGGAAGTGAAGTCTCCTGTAATTAATTTTCGCTTCAGTTATGTTATTTTTACATTTCATTTGAACAGTTCCACTGAAGTCAATGATGTGTGAGTGAGGCAAGTAGGATTTGGTCCTATAATATCCCTACTGCAGGATCTGGCTCTAAGTTCTTGAAAGCCTCACCTTGTAAGCATTGCATTGTCTTTTCCTATTCCTATCATTTCATTTGTTAATTATCATAATGACTATATTCATTATTACTGCTAAAAATGGGTAATGATGGCAGTATTTCACCTAAAGTATTCACTATGTCCTTCCTTGACAATGGTGATCTGCTACTCACTGTAAGTTTACAGGGCTCCTGCACTATCTGGCTTTAGTAAAGATAGTTGTTTGTGCCTTGCTTTACGTTTTCTCATGATGGGAGCATATTAAGCTTTGTCACATAACAATGCTTCAGAGTCAGATTCACATTTGGTAAAAATTGGTGTGACACTATTCACTTCAGTATTGTTGGGCCCATTTACACCAGTTGAAGATCTGGTACTATGTATGTTTGTCTTTTTTCATTGGTTGTTATGACTTTATTATTAGGTTTTTCTTTTTTAATTAACAGGTTGACATTAAAAAACATTCTTGTTTCACAAAGCAGCATGTTTCCGGGGTTTTAATAAGCCCAGAGCTTCCATTTCAAACTTATATCAAAATATCTTTAATTTGGAGTTTGCGAGTCTGAATGGTGCTTTTTTATACATTAAGATGTATGTAGCATTTTTAAAAAATCTAATTCAAATAGTACTGAAAAAGTGAAAACAGAGGATGCTATTAAATGCTTTCATTCAACACAATTATTTTGTAAACACATTGTAAATTTTTTTTTTCTTTTCTGATCTTTTAACTTCTTATTAATGCAGGAGCTTTGAAGCCATTCCTTTTCACTTAGCCACATGTGGCACTCCAGTCTTACCACTGCGTTCCAAGGACTTATATAATGACTCAAGTTCAGCTAAATAATAATAATAAATACCTAACTCTTGTAGACTCATTTTCATGAATACATCTCAAAGAAATTTACAAATGAGAGAAATATCATTGTCCCTGTTTTATAGCTGGAGAAACTGAGGCACGGGCAGATTATGAGACTTGACCAATGTCACAAAGCAGAGCTGTGGAAAGAGGGTGGTTTCTTAATACACAAAGTCAAACAGCAAATGGAAAATGTCAAAAATGGAAGTTTGAAAGCTAAACCCGGAAGCAAGTGTAACATTCACAAGGAACAATCTGATAATACTGTATTCCTGAGGCCATTCTGTGCCAAAAAATAAAAAATTCAGTGCACAATATTTTAAAATTCTGCACATTTTATTTGTCAAATAAATGTGGAGGCTCCAGCATGGCATTGGGGAGCACAGGCCACTGGCTGCACAGAGGTGAGAGATCACTGTGCAGCTCCCCCCCAGGACTCAGACTCAGCAGTGAGGCTGCACCCAACCCTGACACAGTGCAAGGACCGGGCCTGCCCCAGAAACACCCCGAGGCCCTGCCCCTCCATGCCAGGTGCACAAGGGTGGGCAGGCAAGCTCAGCAAGGCAGGGTCCAAGTGTGGAGGGGCTTAGTGTTCGGGGATTCAGATGTGCATTGAGAGGGTCTGTATAGGGCAATTTGGGTGTGGGCGGCTCAGTGGGGGATCTGGGTGCACAGGGGCTTGTTAGAGGGTTCTGGGTGCAATGGTAAGGGTCCAGGTGAAGGTGGTTGCGACTCGGGGTGGGGGGTCTGGGTGTGGGGGAATAGAGCTCGTAAGGGGGATCTGAGTGTGGAGGGGTTGGGGGGGTCCAGGTGCAGGGGAAGTGGGACTCATCGGGGGGTGAAGGATTCTAAGTGAGGGGCAATGAGACTTGGCGGGAGGGTCTGGGTATGAGGGGGTCTGGATGCATGGGGGTTGGGCAGATGGGGAAGCAGCTCCCTGTTCAGTGGTCCCTCCCCCCTGCAGCTGAGGAGTGTTGGGTGCAGGAAGTGCAGGGGGGGTGGAGTTTCTTCCTACAGCTGGGGAAGAAATCTAGGATTGTGTCTGACACAGCCCCAGATGCCATGCAGGGGAAGAGGAAGTCCCGTCCTCCTCAGCCCAGTCAGGACTAGCAGCTGAGCCCAGCGCAGGGTAGGAGCCACCAGCCAGGTCTTTCCCAGTCCTGCCCCCTGTCCCACAAAGATTTACCTCTCTGCTGGCTGCCCTGGGCATCTGAAACATACTGTTGGGGAAGGTTGAATGGCCGCTCTTGTGGCTTCCCTTTGTTTCCCCATCAGAAGTCATTTTTCTCCGGGGAAGCAAAGAAATCTGTGGGGGACATAAATTCTGCGCACGCACAGTAGCGCAGAATTCCCCCGGAATATATATTGTTAGAGGATTGCACTACCAGAACACTTACACTACTTATTGAATTCTAAGAATTCCCATGCTGCCACAGCAACTCTGGACCAAATATGGGGTGAGATCCTCACTCCGGTTCCTGTCCCTTTATGCTAGGTAAAAGAGCTAGGGGGCGAAAAAGAGTTGCCAAAAGCGCTGGATCCAGCTGGGGGATGATTTCCTTGGCGCAGGCATTGTGGTAGACAACTGTAAGACTGACTTCCAAGGACTCCTTCACAAGGTCAGGCATTGAGGGTGTGTTGGGGGAGGGTGGGAGAGTCGAGTTGATGGAAGGGCTGCAGCATGCAGCGCTGTGGAGATTCTGGGCTGTACTGCTACCCATTGCAGTTTGATGCTGCTGCCATAGCTTAGCCCCCCCCACCCCCACCCCCGGAGCTGTTTGAGTTATGCCAGAGGGCTCTCCAGCCCCTGGAGCAGCCCAGGATCAGGAGGGTGTGATGGTAGCTTAAAGCCACATTAGCTTCACCTGCCTTCCACTGGGCTGCAAGTTGTGTACTGTGCCTCTTAAAGGCCCAGCACTGAATCTCACCCATGGCCTACACAACAGCTAAAATATGTAAGCTATACATCTCCACCCACTTGTGCCTTTCAGGGGTGTGTTGGCTCCACATACAGTGTACATTCTTGCACTGCCTAAATAAAGCTATTAAATGAAAGAACATCTTAAGTAAAGCGGTGTAATTTTTATATTGCTTCTTAGTGGGCCTAATCCTGCTTGTTTTACAGATGTGAGTGGAGAAAGTGGAGTCGGTGGAAAACTGCTTTATGAGTAAAGCTATGAGGATTCAGCCCTGTTCTTCATGGAACTCTGTCAGTTTCATGGATTCAAGGGCTGACGGATGCAGGAGAGCTTCCCTTCTCCACTGGAGAAAGCTAGATAGCAACCTGCCTAAAAAAAAAAATTTTTTAAAGGCAAATTACTGTGGGCTATCTTCTTTCATAACATCAATGACATGATCCTCATTGTACAACACAAATATAACTGACATCTATAATTAACATTAGGTCACATGTATCTAGCTTGCATTAAAAGATTCATCTTTGAAGCATCATTTTACAGACAGTATGTTTGTGCCAAAAACATGTTTCACGGATATATGAGCAGTGAGCCATGCAGCTGGCAAGTTTTAAATCTCCAAATGCCCTTCAAAGACATCCTACTTTTATATTCCATGTAACGCTTCATGCAAATTCCCTGGATAGCATGGGAATCCAGGCCTGCAGTTCCTGCTTCAGCAAAATTCTTATTTGCTTCAATGAGAGTTTGGCTGTAGTGAGGACTGCAGGAATTTTGCCCTACTGTATGTCTGCCATTCCCCACAGCATGAGTGGGCTGTTTTTGGAATTACTATGTTAAAAATACAGTGCTAAATATTTACATTTACCTGCAATATACAGTGGAAGTGTTTTACCTTAAACCATGGTAGTTAAAGTGATATACTGACAGGCACCATTAGGCAGGGGAAATAAAACACATCAAAGTTTATATTAAAACTCCTTCATGTGTAAAAAGTAAAAGTCCTTCATGTGTCAAAGTCTTTGAAGCCATTGCTTGGGTAGAATTTGTTTCCTCCTTATCCTGTGACACTATAGCATCTGTGAGATAGAAAGACATGTGTGTCATGAAACTCACTCTAAATGGATAAAGAAGTATGTAATCGAGGCTTGTATTTTTTTTCTATTCATGCTTAACAGTCATAAATGCCTTCCAGTGCCACACGAAATCAAGGGCAAAATGGATCAGATAAAAAAAGATTTGTCAAACTTGGAAGATAGACTCAAAATTAGCATTAATATTGACGAACTTTCCACAGTGTTATATAGGGTCAGCTTCTGGATACTACTTGCTAACACCTGTTATAGCAGTAATTCAGTGTAATTTTTGTAATGAACACCCCCTACGGTAACTATGTTTTTTGGCCACTATATAGTTTGTATAGATAATCACCCAGCATTAGATTTATCCTGGCCAGAAAAACTGCTGCAGGATCTCGCACCCTGGCATGAATATTGATGGATTCAGCACTGACTTCTGAATGCTGAACTGCAGTTTTAAGATAGCTTTGGAATAAATTTGATTATTTGATTCACTTAGAAAAATGAGCTCATGATATAACTTTATCAGATAAGTATCAGGGGGTAGCGGTATTAGTCTGTATCCACAAAAACAACAAGGAGTCCGGTGGCTTAATGGCTAACAGATTTATTTGGGCATAAGCATCTTCGGTAGCCCATGAAAGCTTATGCTCAAATAAATTTGTTGGGCCTGGTCTACACTACGGGTTTAGGTCGACTTTAGCAGCGTTAAACCGAATTAAGCCTGGACACGTCCACACAACGAGGCCCTTTCTTTCGAATTAAAGGGCCCTTTAAACCGGTTTCTTTACACCACCTCCGACGAGGGGATTAGCGATAAAACCGGCCTTTGCGGGTCGGAATTGGGGTAGTGTGGACGGAATTCGATGTTATTGGCCTCCGGGAGCTATCCCACAGTGCTTCATTGTGACCGCTCTGGACAGCGCTCTCAACTCAGATGCACTGACCAGGTAGACAGGAAAAGACCCGCGAAGGTTTGAATTTCATTTCCTGTTTGCCCAGCGTGGAGAGCACAGGTGACCACGCAGAGCTCATCAGCACAGGTAACCGTCATGGAGTCCTCCCAGGATCGCAAAAGAGCTCCAGCATGGACCGAACGGGAGGTACGAGATCTGCTCGCCATATGGGGAGATGAAGCAGTGATAGCTGAACTCCGTAGCAGTAAAAGAAATGGAAAAGTATTAGAAAAGATCTCCAAGGCCATGAAGGACCGAGGCCATAACAGGGACACACAGCAGTGCCGCGTGAAAATTAAGGAGCTAAGGCAAGCCTACCACAAAGCCAGAGAAGCAAACGGAAGGTCCGGGGCAGAGCCGCAAACTTGCCGCTACTACGCGGAGCTGCATGCGATCCTAGGGGGTGCAGCCACCACTACCCCAACCGTGTGCTATGACTCTCTCACTGGAGAAACACACAGGGAAGACGGTTCGGGGAACGAGGAAGATGACGATGGAGGTACTGTAGGTAGCTCACAGCAGCAAGGAAGCGGAGAAACCGGTTTCCCCAACAGCCAGGATATGTTTGTGACCCTGGACCTGGAACCAGTAACCCCCGAACTCACCCAAGACCCTCAGGGCACACAGGAGACCTCTGGTGAGTGTAACTTTGTAAATATTTGTAAACATTACAAAAAAAAAGCAAGCAAGTCTGTTAACGTGTATGGGGATGGGGCGGAAATCCTCCAGGGACATCTCCAGAAAGCTCTCCTGGTTGAAATGGGGTGATTTTATTAAGGGGGACATTCAGAGGCGCCCGTTCCTGCTCTTCTGACCAGAAATGTTCCCCGCTGTTAACCACGCGGTGGGGGGGAGGGGTGAAGTGATCATCCCAGAGAATCGTGTGTGTGTGTGTGGGGGGGGGTGGTTTACTTGTGTTTGTGCCGCATGTTAACCGGGAAACCGCAGCCCCCTCCTTTTACATTGAAACCCCATTTTAAATGGACAACCCAATTCATCCTTGATATGGGAAATGCGCTGCTGTTTGCAACCTTTCCCGCATGTTAAGAAGGTTAAAAAAGCCAAAACACTGTGGCCTACGATGGCTGCCTGCAAGCCGAAATATGCGACCTTGTAATGAAAGAGTGTACCCATTGTTCCCTAAAATGTGTCCTTTTTAACCACCTCTCCCTTCTCCTCCACCAGCTGCAAATGTTTCTCCTTCGCAGAGGCTCGTGAACATTAGAAAGAGAAAACGTAAGACGAGGGACGAGATGTTCACGGAGCTGCAGATGTCCGCCCAGGCTGATAGAGCACAGCAGAATGCGTGGAGGCAGTCAATGACGGAGATGAGAAAAGCCCAATATGAACGAGAGGAGAGGTGGCGGGCTGAATCGCGGGAAGAACAGAGCAAGTGGCGGGCTGAAGACGATAGGTGGCGTCAGCTTGCAGACAGACGGCAAGAGGCAATGCTCCGTCTGCTGGAGCATCAAAGTGATATGCTCGAGCGTATGGTTGAGTTGCAGGAAAGGCAGCAGGAGCAGAGACCGCCGCTACAGCCCCTGTGTAACCAACAGCCCTCCTCCCCAAGTTCCATAGCCTCCTCACCCAGACGCCCAAGAACACGGTGGGGGGGCCTCCGTCCACCCAGTCACTCCACCCCAGATGATCGCCAAAGCATCAGAAGGCTGGCCTTCAATAAGAGTTAAAGTTTTAAAATGCAGTGTGTCCTTTTCCATCCCTCCTCCCCCACCCATCCCAGGCTACCTTGGCAATTATCCCCCTACCTCTGTAAGGAACTAATAAAGAATGCATGAATGTGAAAAAACAATGACTTTATTGCCTCTGCAAGGGGGAGGGGAGGGTGGGGTGGGGTGGTTGGTTTACAGGGAAGTAGAGTGAACCGGGTCGGGGGGGGGGGGGTTGGAGGGTTCATCAAGGAGAAACAAACAGAAGTTTCACACAGTAGCCTGGCCAGTCACAAAACTCGTTTTCAAAGCTTCTCTGATGCGCACCGCGCCCTGCTGTGCTCCTCTAACCGCCCTGGTGTCTGGCTGCGCGTAATCAGCGGCCAGGCGAGTTGCCTCAACCTCCCACCCCGCCATAAAGGTCTCCCCCTTACTCTCACAGATATTGTGGAGCGCACAGCAAGCAGCAATAACAATAGGGATATTCTTTTCGCTGAGGTCTGAGCGAGTCAGTAAGCTGCGCCAGCGCGCTTTTAAACGTCCAAATGCACATTCCACCACCATTCGGCACTTGCTCAGCCTGTAGTTGAACAGGTCCTGACTCCTGTCCAGGCTGCCTGTGTACGGCTTCATGAGCCATGGCATTAAGGGGTAGGCTGGGTCCCCAAGGATCACGATAGGCATTTCAACATCCCCAATGGTCACTTTCTGGTCCGGGAAGAAAGTCCCTTCCTCCAGCTTTCGAAACAGAGCAGAGTTCCTGAAGACGCGAGCATCATGTACCTTTCCCGGCCATCCCACGTTGATGTTGGTGAAACGTCCCTTGTGATCCACCAGGGCTTGCAGCAGCATTGAAAAGTACCCCTTGCGGTTTACGTAGTCGGTGGCTTGGTGCTCCGGTGACAAGATAGGGATATGGGTTCCGTCTATGGCCCCGCCACAGTTTGGGAATCCCATTTCAGCAAAACCATCCACTATTGACTGCACGTTGCCCAGAGTCACTACCCTTGCTATCACCAGGTCTTTCATTGCCCTGGCAAATTGGATCACAGCAGCCCCCACCGTAGATTTGCCCACTCCAAATTGATTCCCGACTGACCGGTAGCTGTCTGGCGTTGCAAGCTTCCACAGGGCTATCGCCACTCGCTTCTCAACTGTGAGGGCTGCTCTCATCTTGGTATTCTGGCGCTTCAGGGCAGGGGAAAGCAAGTCACAAAGTTCCATGAAAGTGGCCTTACGCATGCGAAAGTTTCGCAGCCACTGGGAATCGTCCCATACCTGCAGCACGATGCGATCCCACCAGTCTGTGCTTGTTTCCCGGGCCCAGAATCGGCGTTCCACGGTATCAACCTGCCCCAGTGACACCATGATTTCCACATTGCTGGGGCCTGTGCCTTGTGAGAGGTCTATGGCCATGTCAATTTCCTCATCACTCTCGTCGCCGTGCTGCAATCGCCTCCTCGCCTGGTCCGGGTTTCGCCTTGGCATGTTCTGGCTCTGCATATACTCCAGGACAATGCGCGTGGTGTTCATAGTGCTCATAATTGCCGCGGTGATCTGAGCGGGCTCCATGATCCCAGTGCTAGCTATGGCGCCTGGTCAGAAAAAAGGCGCGAAAGTAGTATCTGATGGACCAGGAGAAGGAGGGCGGGAGGGAGGGAGGGAGGGAGGGCCGAGTGACGACATGGCGTACAGGTACAGGAACAGGGAGAAACACAAACAACTGTCACACAGAATGGTCCCCCCAAAGATTAAACTGGAAACCCTGGGCTTAGCAGGCCGTTGATTTCACGGAGGAAGGGGAAGCAAATGAACACAGAATAAATCTATTTTTTACATCTTAAGGTGGCAGCCGACGCTGCAGCATGAGTGACAGCCATACCAGTATGATGATGATGGGTACCAATCATAATATACCATCATCTGCCAAAAGGCAAGGGGCTGCTGCTGTGTAGCAATGCAGCCCCATGTCTGCCAGCCCCACGTCCGCCAGCACCCAGCATCGCCCTCGGCCTCTTCTGGGTGCTTAGCAGACAATATTGGGCAATTGGCAGAAAATAGTACATTATGACTGGTAACCGTCATCATCGAGACAGTAGCATGTCTGCCCAGGTGGCCATGATTGACAGCCACTCCAGTACGACGACGACGGGTACCAGTCATAATATACCATCGCCTGGAAGGGGCTGGTGCAATGCAGCCCTACGGCTGCCAGCCCCACGGCTATCACTCATGCTACACCGTCTACTGCCAAAAGGCAGTTAGCAGCTGCTGCTGTGTAGCAATGCAGTCCCACGTCTGCCGGCACCCAGAGGACATATGGTGACGGTGAGCTCAGCTGTGCTGAGCGGGCTCCATGTTGTCTGCACAGGTAACCCAGGTAACCCAGGTAAAAAGGCGCGAATCTATTGTCTGCCGTTGCTGTGACGGGGGAGGGAGGGGCCTGACGACATGTACCCAGAACCGCCCGCGACACTGTTTTGCATCATCCGGGCATTGGGATCTCAACCCAGAATTCCAAGGGGCGGCGGAGACTGCGGGAACTGTGGGATAGCTGTGGGATAGCTACCCATAGTGCAATGCTCCGGAAGTCGACGCTAGCCTCGTACTGTGGACGCGGTCTGCCGACTAGAGCACCTAGAGCATTTTATTGTGTGGACATACACAATCGGCTGTATACAACCGATTTCAATAAAACCGGCTTCTATAAATTCGAACTAATTTCGTAGTGTAGACATACCCTTAGTCTCTAAGATGCCACAAGTACTCCTGTTCTTTTATTTTTAGTGATATTTTTAAGACTTTCCTTTGTTTTCTTTTCAAATTCCAAAGTTCCAATCAATCAGGATGAATATTCTTGTTACACTTGAAGCAAGCACGAACTTAATAGTTCTCCTTCTTTCCCGTCCTTCAAATAATTACTTTCAATAATCTTTAAAAAAAATTAAAGATTGAAATCATTCATGAAAAATCCACAGCAGAGCTAAAGATATTCAGTACATTGCATGTGTTCCCACTAGCAGAGTTTCCTTGGTGTCTTACAACAGCATTTGGCTCTTTGCATGGTGCTCAGACTTACACACATACCAAGAACTATAGAGAATCTCTACGCATCTCAGGCCATTCATGCAACACTTGGTTTCTCTGCACTACTCCTTCCTTGGTCTGTCTGTGCCCATTGACAGCATGGCTCTGTCTATGGCCTCCACACCTGTACCTGGGTCAGGGGATTTAACAGTGTGCAGTAGGAGCTGGCATGAATTAGTGCTGGCCATCAACATTACTTCCATCTGGTATTTTCATTTCATTTGCCATGAGTTAATGCCACATGGACTGTCTTTCCTATTGTTTTGTCTCCGCACCCAGCCATGCTCCCTAAGCCTGAGAAAACATGACCCTGCAATGTTTATGAGGACTTGCCTGAGTCTGGAAGGGCAGGAAAGCTACCATTTAGGTTCAGCTCCTCTTTGAGTAATTATTATGGGTTTTCAACTACTTTCATCCTTTCCAAGGTTAAAATTGGGAGATATTGTTGAGCCTTAAACATTTGGATAAACATTATAAGACATGGGACTCTTATTCTTTTTAACCTACGCAGACTTCACATATAGTACAGTGAAATTTTACCATACATTATTTTAAATAAACTTTTAATTGCTAATAAAAGATTGAACACAACTGTCTCTTCCTTGTAGTCTAGCATTTTCTCCCCATCTTGTGTTCTGAATGGCTTGTCTTGCTTTTCTGCGTCTTGGCCCCACATTCCTCCCCTCCTCCCACCCCCTGCTACAATTGTTGTTAGCAGCATAAAGGAATGTTACATGATGTTTGTATAAGTGCTCCCTCTAGTGGTGACAGTGTTACTTCACTTATGTTTTTCAAATACTGCAAGGTCCCAGCATGCCTGTCTTGGCTAAAATGCATATAAAAAAATTGAGATACTGAATACATTTTCAGAGCTAAACCTCACAGGAAATGTTAATGAACAATGGAGGAAATTCACAGATTTCTGATTTATTTCATGGCTACTCAATCGGAGGAAAGCCACAGAAGTTTGACTGTATTATTCCTGTATGTGGTAGGAGAGCAGCACTGGGGTTGATAGCACAATCACCTTTTGGAATAAGGTTGGGAGAAATAATCTGGATGTGGTTTTACAGAAATTGGACGAATACTGTACCACAAGTAGGGACGTAACATGTGAAAGACATCTGTTCTTCATTTGAATACAGCAGCAAGGTGAGATAACAGAGCAATATGTAACACAGCTAAACTAAGGTGTTCTCTGACAGACAGGGCTGGTTAACACAGGCTGCAAAATCTGCAGGGCTTGGGGCCCCAATGAAAAGTCAGAGTCAAATCTTCCCTAGAGGGATATGGGGGACAAGGAAGAAGCACTGTTGCTCCTTTACAAGGGGAGGAGAAAAGGCTGAGGGAGCACGGCAGATAGAACCTCTGCTGTTTTCACAGGAGGGGCTGAGGAGAGAGGCCTCTGAGACACTGCTTCTTTAAGAGTAGGGGTGTTCAGGAGAGAGAGAAGCGGGGTGCCCCGATGCAAGAGTTGGGAGAGCAAGGGTCATCTATGGGCTAGGAGAGCAGAGAAGGTAGCAACAGTGCATGAGTCTTGCCCTGCAAAGAGGTAAGGAAAATGGGATGGATTTTGTTCTGGGGCATAGATTTATTGAAATTGTGTGGGGTGTGTATTTGATTGGTGGCAGAATTGATTTACTCGGGGGTTCTGTGGAATTGATATCATTTAAGAAAGGGAAGCTGTGCCAATGGAATTTAGATTTACCTGGATTGGGCACAGGTATTTTTCATTGGGGCTTGTAGCCTTTACAGTTCTCAGGAAAGAAGAGCACTGGGGGATCTATTTTAAGCCATGCTCCTCACGTTTCCACAAAAGCCATTTAAGGAGTGAGCGAATGAGTTGTGTACCTGGCAAAATGGGAGAAACACAGACGCAGGGCAGGCATTTTGGAGCTGCATGCTGGGCCTGTGTTCCTGTTCAGACACAAAAATAGGAGTAGTGGGGATATTTATGTTGGGGGACAGAGTCCTCTCCCCTCTCTGTGCTTTCCTGCTGACTGTTCCCATGATTTAGAACCAAAATACTTATTTCTGATATGGTTGCCACCCTTCACTGAGTCTGTGTTATGGCCCTTTGGCCACTGCCTGCATGATACCTACTTATGGTTGATGCCCTCTTCATCCTCCATTCCATTCCATTCCTTGCCTTTGCATCCTTCTCACCATTTTTATTATAAGCATTGGTGAGGGAAGATTGGCTTGAATCTATCTAAGGTGACTGGATGTCTTGGTTTCATCAAACTTTAAGCTTGTAGGTATAAGAATGCTCCCTAAATATGCACCAGACTCCCATCTCTTCCAAAGCCCTGCTTCTTCCATACAGCAGCTTCTATCTGAGTTCTGAAATGGTGGTTCTTCCTGCTTCACTAACAAATACCATGTGTCACAGCAAAACAATTTTTTTCTTTGCTATTCCAATATTTAGCATGTAGAAGCCAGACACACAAAGGATCTCTTATTTTGTTTTGTTTTATGTTCTAGAAAAATCCTTGGATGGTTTTTCTGGGAATCTTCTCCTTCATTATTCAGACTTCCAAACACCCCGTATGGCCATGTATGCGGTATTTACATGATGGCAATGACTTCACTACAAATCGCTAATTCAGCAACACTTTTCCCAAAGGGATGTTACTGTAAAATATTTTCCTGGATCACTATGCTTACAGGTCTAATGGAGCACTTCTGTCCTTGCAAAAAGAATTAACCTGGCAAGAAGCAAGCAATGTGTTTGTTTCATTGTTGTAGTTATGACAAAAGTTATGAAACAGTGAAGTGATGGCAAATTCTTAGTCATTGCTTATTGCCTTGATTTGGTGCAATAGTGCTGGCAGAATGTCACCTGACATTTTAGTTTCTCATTTTTCTGTGTCTATAAATATACTGTATTACAATTGATAATGGGATTGTTAGCCATTAAAAAATAATGCAGTAAAGATGGCTTCATAGCCAATTTTGGCATTGCACATTGAAAACAAATAAATGCACTGCCTGAAAAATAGCCAAGTCAGTAATGGGTATAAATCAAGTACCGAAAACACTGTAGAACAAGTAAAGAAAATTAAGTTTCTTGACTTGTTTCCTTTTCCCTTTCTTAAAAATGAAAGTGGTTGGACCTGCTCTAGGACACATCAGCACCAGGCTACAATAATATTAAATTTGACTAATAATAAATCTTGTATTTTGTTTCCCTTTTTGTTTTTACTTTTTCAACTGAAAATTATATGGTTTGCCTTCAGTGTGAAACATGGGCTAAACTGGTAAGATTATATCATTTCTCCCCATTGCCTTTGGCAATCTTTTTTCCATCACATTCAAAATTCAATTTAATAAATACATTTCTGCTTGGAACACTATCATCAGCAGTGGCACTACTACCCACTCTAGGGGTTTACCTAGAAGAGGTTAGAGATGCTGAGCAGAGAATTGGAATATGCTGTTTAACTAGTACATCTAATAGTGGGTAGGTTTTGGCCTCAGATGCACAATGTGTATTGAAGATGCTACTATTTGGGCATCTTCACCGGCCTCTCCTGTTCTTGTTCAACATGTGTTTTGCACATTAGGTTTTGGCCATTGCGGTAACAGCCCTGTCTCTCTACTTTTTTTCTTGTGCATTTAAAAAAAATTGATTTCTGCTTCCTACACCTTTACAAATCAAGTACTACTTGGTTTACATTGATTTTCTTTGTCTCTAGCATGCACTCACTTGGCTGCCCCTCCTTTGCCTTGCCACAGTTGTTCTTCAGGTTTTTTGCCTCTCCTTTTGCCCTCAGAGACAACAATAATTCCCTTTTAGAAATGGTTCCCTTCCCCCAACAAACAGTAGGGATGGCAAAAATGTTTTATAATTCATTTTCTGTACACTTCACTGTCCACAGAAAACAAATGTAGCATATACATACTGATCATACTCCCACCCAAGAGCTGTTGTACTGTACTGGGGGAGTGATCAATTACTGGTATGCAACCACCATAACAATGAGCAAGTACTAGGACACGCTGTGGCCATTCACCCAAGATAATGATCAAATAGTGGTATAGTAATACACTCTGCATCTATCCAGGGATGTCATGAACACTGTATAATATAAAGGGAGAGATCAAATATCTAGATATACAAATACTTCCAGTGCCACCCAGACTGGAAATCATGTACAATGAGCCTGATTAAATAGTCTATAGTAAACATATTGTGTAGCTACCCAGTAGACATTTGATATAGTATTAAAATGATCAAGTGCTATTATTCACAAAGTTATGCTATGCTATGCTATCCTGACATAGTACTTAAAAGTTCATGGTATTCAAACTATATTTCTAACTTACACATTTTTAATCTCTCCTCGGTGTTTACTCCTGATTCCTCGTAACTTCCTGTCTTCCACTTGCCCTTAGAATCCTTTTCTACAAGTTGTTGCACTTGCTTATAGTTTTGTCTTTTATTTTTGCTTTCATCATTCCATTTAAAAAAATCAAATGCACACACTCCACTTATGGGTCGTTTTTCTGGTTCCTCACTACAAACAGTGAGCTTCTGTTTTTTTGTGTTATTTTTATATCCACATCGGAAATGTTCTATTTTGAATGGGTTTTGTTTTTCTCTCACAGAATTTGCTAAGTTTACTTATTGTTGTCCCTTTCAGAATGTTAGTGTCTAATTTATATCTAGTAGTATGCTGGTATCTTCTAAGTTATCCTCTGATGCAGGGAGGGAGGAGAAGTAGGTGAGGGCAGCCATATGGTGAAGGCCAGAGCCATTCTGTTGGTGCAGGGCCAGGTGACTCAGGCTACATCTACACTACGGGGGGGGGGGGGGTCGATTTAAGATACGCAAATTCAGCTACGTGAATAGCGTAGCTGAATTCGACGTATTGCAGCCGACTTACCCCACTGTGAGGACGGCAGCAAAATCGACCTCTGCGGCTTCCCGTCGACAGCGCTTACTCCCACCTCCGCTGGTGGAGTAAGAGCGTCGATTCGGGGATTGATTGTCGCGTCCCAATGGGACGCGATAAATCGATCCCCAAGAGGTCGATTTCTACCCGCCGATTCAGGTGGGTAGTGTAGACCGAGCCTCAGTGTTGGTGTAGAATACTGCTGCTCCTTTAGTACCTAGTCTAGCTCCCACGACAGTGGGAGTTTTTTGACGGACTCTAATGGTTATTGGATTCGGCCCTTAAAAGGAGTAGTGTGTTCCTCTGCCTAACGTTGCATATTGCTGTATTTCCTTGACAACACCCTCCGTCTGGCAGACCTAGGCCTCTTGGTGGCTTGGCATACCCAACACTGTGGTAACCCCTTTCTAGAGTTCTCTTGACTGCTAGGTGGACTGCTTCCTGCTGGTGCAGGAAGAATTAGGTTCTCAGTACCCTTCACCCTGCTCTCCCTCCCACCCGAAAAGCAAACAAACAACAAAAACACAACCCTAGCACAAATTTACCACATAGGTCATGAATATAACAGGATTTTGGGTGGGATTTTAAAAAGTGTTCAGCATCTGCCCAACTCCACTCCCATTGAAATTAATGAAAATGTTATCATTGACTTCAGTGGGACCAGATTTAGGACAACACTTGTGAAAATCCTTTCTGTCCAAGTCCTTGCCATCCTGTTATAGGTGGTATTCTGTTCTAGGTATCCCTCCAAAAAGATTTGGACTGGGATTTCCAGATCTTCTAGGTGGCTGTGAAAATCTCAGTCTAAAGATGGACAATTAAATAGATTAGAGGCATGGAAAGACTAAAAAGATTAAGATGCTATTCCTGGGAGGAGATATTAGAAGTAATATGATAGTTACATAAAATAATGAATGGTGCAGAGAAGGTAAATTGGCACATGTATTTCCCTGTCTCCTAGTAGAAGAACAAGGGGACATTGTTACACAACGCACAGTTAAGCTGCAGAAGGTGTTGCCATAAGACATAATTGAGGCCAAGAGTTTAGAAGGAGCCAAGAGTTAGACAGTTAATAAGAATTTCCACAATTTCGTTAGACGAGAATTTCCTTAAATAAAAGTATAGAATCCCTCATGCTTCATGGCATTAGTCAACCACAGGGATTAGGAAAAAAACTTCCCCTATGGGAATTTTTTTTTTTTAAATTGTCCACTATGGGATTTCTTACACCTTCCTCTGAGGTATATGGTACTAGCCTCTCCCACTGCTAGTGTCACAAAGTATGTTCCTTTTAACAAAATGGCTACCACTGGAATTCATAACTTTAGTTTCAGGTAACATCATTTATTCAAACGGGGGTGGATTCAGAAATTCTCATTCAAGCAAAACTTTCTTTGAAATCAAAATCAGTGAGAGATTTTCCAGAATAATGACTTGTAAAATGACTTCAGCGTTTAGCCCACTGCAAAGGTTTTTCATGTTGGTGGGGGGCAGGTTTTTTTTTTTATTTCAGATTGCTTAATTGAGCAAAATGGCTGGAGTCTTCCTTTCAAGGTTAGTAGGTCCAAAAGATGAGAGAGAGCTCTTTAATCTGTTTACAAGGTCCATATAAACTGTATGATTCTCAAAACAAATGTTTCTCCTAAAATAAAGCCAACCAACCAACCAGTACTAGTAGTTAAGTCTTTATAACAAGCCAGTCTGCAATGTAGAGAAACTAGATATTGTAAGAAGGAAATACATTTCAATTTCAAGCTTCTAAGGGATCGTAGTAAACAAAGGGGAGAAAAAGTGATTTTTAAATACTTTTCCAGTGTCTTAATACATGTGCTTTAAAGAAACCCAAAGGGAATTTTATACTATATGTACATTTTATGAACATTTAAATGAATATCTGTGACTAATCTCAAGTGCATTTGATTAAAAAAATAGAACAATTTTGATGTTCCATGTTGAATTATTAAGCAAAAATATTCAGTTATTAGATAGTTAATTAAGTGGAACTGACTGTATTCATTAAAATATTTGTTCCAAACAAATGTATTTAACATTCAGATATTATGCAGAATAGGTGACAATTGCATATCTCCATGGAGATCAATAATGGGATTCAGATCATTGTGTAAAGAGTCTGCAAGTTTAATGCAGAGAGAATGTCATTATTATTTCTCTCTTAATGATGGTCATTATGCGCAAACACTGATTGAATTCCATTTGTTACCTGCATTTGAGCTGAGTGGAATAATTACAATTTAAGTGTCTCCATTAAAATTCATAAAAGAATATGAATGCAAAAATTATACTTGAAACTGACAAAATATACTTTGAGGATATAAATTGTGTTTTCTGATAGGCCTCTTACAAGTATTAAAAATAGCTTCATTTTAATAAGATGGCATATAAAGATCATGCATTATCATCATCTTTATGTTAATTCTCATAATATATGACTAATACTAAAAAGTAAAGAAATTAACTTTTAAATCTAAAAATTAATGAAACAATAGACTACTTGTCATGCAACCTATTTGGAATGGATACCTTTGTATTTGGGTGATAGTAGCCCATCCTCATAACATCTAGTTAGCTAGTCAGCTGCTCTAAATTGTGAAGATTACCCTGCCACATTTTTTGTGACATGTTTCAATATGTTTTTACACTAATTAAATGTAATATTGTTAATGCACCATTAAAACCCTTTTACATGCACGGTCTTCTACTGAACTGCACTGACTGCTCATTGTCCTGTGAGTGAGTCACGTACTTACTATTAGCATTGAAGGGCCTGATCCAGTGAGGAGTTCGGCCTCTCAATTATCCTCAGCTCTTGTTGACTTCCCTTTGAGTTGCTCAACACTACATAGATTGAGCCTTTGAATCTTAATTATTAATAGTAGCAGTATTGCTGAGGGACTGTCTGATGACATATCTCCTACTATAGCAAATGAGATCACCAGGGCTAGAACTCCTCACTATCCCTCAGTACAATCTAGGCAGATTGGGTAGTGGGAGCAGGGACTTCTCCATCAAGGGCCTATAGCACTGGAATGCTCTGCCCCATACTACTGACCAGGGTAAGACTATGGGATCCTTCTGATGAAAGTTTGAAACTATTATTTCTCTTTTTATCTGGGTTCATTTGTTGTGTTCATGGGTGGCTTTTTTCTTTTCAACTCCTACACTTGGATTTATTGGGGCATGTTGCCCTATTAGTGCCCATAATGGGCTCATTGCTCCCTTATGAGAGAGGCAGATGCTCAGCATCTCACAGGATCTGTTCCTAATTTTGTCTCTATTTTTGTTAAGACACCAAGAGGTCTTCAGGCAATGCACATAAAAATTATCATTATTATTATTTATGATGACAGTAGAAACCAGTTAGCTAGGTTATCAGTGGACGATCTGTCATCTCAATTAAGTGGCTATCCCAATTAATAGAAGAGGCAATTAAAAAAGATCTAAAAAGCCTTAAAATGACAAAATACTTTACTCAATAAAAATAAAAGTATAAAAATGATATTCACAGTATTTCATCTTTATTTGATTTCCCCCTTCCTAATCTTTATTTGGAAACTTCTGTATTAAAATTAAAAGGCAGGGGCCTACAATTTTATACCTATTTAACACTTGGTTAAACACTACTTAAGCACTTGTCACCAGGCAAATGCTTCCCCATTAAGCGAAATTTATGCGAAAATGGTTCTGATTAAGCAGCAGTCATTGTCATTTACTATCGTTAGGCTGAACTGTCTCCCTGGAAGATATCTCAATAAAGCACCTGTCCAAATTAAGTGTGTCCCTATTAAGTGGTATTTGCCACACTATTTGACTCTAGCTGTAGTGACCCTCTTGATGATGGAATTTGAAACATAACTGATTTGATCATTACTAAACAGTAGAAACTGCTTTCCATGTAGTGTTTTTTATTCCTAGAACTGACATGAACAAAATTATTTATATCACCTGGTTTAAAACAGAAGTCAGGGATTAGCATTAATCGGTAACAACTGAATATGCATTATTATTGGTGGAGGAACTTTGTAAAATTGGCTTTTCTGAATAGGGATGGGAGACACAGAGGTGAGATTGGGGCACATAAAATAAGTGTGTAGTGAGGAGATTCATCTAACTAATATTTCTCCCCACCTTGGAATCTGCACCCAGGCAAAAAATGGTTTTTGTAACCGACAAATTCTTGCTGAATCAGTGGGCAGGGTTTCAACGATCCATATCCCTTCTGTAGAGCCTGATCTGCTGAATGGAATCCTAAAATCCTACACAGGAATTTAACCTGACCCAAAATTTTCACACCTTTGCAGTAACTTTATTAGCTTTTAAAATACTTCGTGATATAGTGAAACAACATGAGAACTGTTAGAATTCTAATAGATATAAATAAGCAATTGTTATGGGACTGACATTGTAAATGGGGAAAAAAGACCTTTGTGCCTTTTAAAGAAATATAAGGTACTTACCTTACAGAAGTATAACTGCGCTTCACGTGGATTCGACTTAAACTTTTGATTCTGTCAGTATATGGCAGTTCAGATCAACTGGTATTAAATCCTAAGTACAAAAACACATGGGGAAAATAACCACCAATTGAATTTCTTAACTAGTTATTCCTGATTGACCTCACATTCTCCTGCTTGAACTGCTGTTTTTCAGGTATGCAAATCTCTCCTCACTGATATGCCTATGGGCACATTACTTTCTAAATCCTTAGAGGAGAAAAAAAAATCATTTTTTGAACACGTTCAAGCTAATCAAATGCTATCTGCTCCTATGTCTTATTTTGCCATGTTCTGACATGGCTAGAGAAATTCAAGGCAACATTAATTTGTCCTTTTAATTCTTGTGGAACAATTCAGTGCAGGCAGATCATGCAATGAGAAGTGGACAGTTTCAGGAATCAAAAATCATATTTAATTGTTTAAAAAATTGAAAGATTGAAAATGGCCAAGTTAAAATCAAGTCATGCACTGTAACCAGAAGAAATGTTCCTTGGGTGGTATTACTTTACTTGGGAGTACTCCAAGGTAGTCTATACAAAACATGAGAAATATGCCTTATGTTGATTATCACCCAGTGAAATAAGAAACCATAGGTAATCTAAAGTAAAGGGCATGAACTTCCACACAAAGTCACAGCTACTTTTCATGCGGAAAAAATATGTTTTCAGCTGCTGTTTGTTTTGTGTAAGCACTGATGTCCCAGTGTTAAAATGCAAGTTTCCTGCTCTCAGCAGTTCTTTGGAGGAATAGATAAGGTGACATATACTGATTGTCAGCCTGATTTTAAAAAAGAAACTCAGTAGGTTCTGGTGGAGATGGAAGCTAAACTAATGCAATAAAGTTGGTTTGATCTATTCTTTCTATTAAATGCAAAACACTATGTTGCACCTGAGATATTAATCTACCCTATCCAGCATTCTCCCAAAACTCATACTGATTTTAGTGGTAGTTTAAGGTGTCCACGCAATGCAGAATTTGGTCCTCTAATTTAAGGCTACAGAGCATCCATAATTTAGCTCTATTTTTCCTAAACATTGTAGTGCACGTACTCCTCTATCAGAGAGTCTCCACAACCCTAACACTGAATCATGTTACATATCCTGCATCACTCCAGTTATAAGACTAAGAGAAACAGTAAGTACAGTAGAAGAGCTACCATTATACACTTATTTAGCTCATGTCGAAAACATTTTACAGTGGTATGTGGTTTATAGGTCTCAAGTATAACAGCCCAAGTCCAGTATAATTCTTTCTGTTTGCATTCATTTTGCTTTTCTGGGAGTAAAATGTGCACCATCACCAATTGCTTAATTTTATCATGGTCTTCTTGGACCTATGCTGGTATCATTTGGGGGGGATTTTTCCATATTGACCATTCATATAATATAACCAGTTTTAAAGGTAATATTATCTGTTTCCTCTCTCTCCAATGTAACTGATTTAAACCTTTAGTGTAAGCAAAATACTTCTCTCCCCCTCTAAATCAGAGCAGATAATTTGTATATTACATTTTAATCAGATGCTACTAAAAAAAATTAACATCTAAACTAAATGACTAAACATCTCAGACCTCATGACCGCTTCTAGCACTGCTACATTCCCTTCTTTCTAACTTGGTGGAATGCAAGCCTGTGTTTTATAGCATGCCCAATTTACACAGTGTGTTAATGAATACTTCTGCATTAGGCCTGAGAACTGAATACTTTTATGATTAGGACAGCAGTGGTCTATTTCCTCCTTGGCTCTGGTACCTCTGTATAAAATACATTATTCTGACCTGAATTTTAAACTACAACATAATCAAACAGCAAACAGAAGTTGCTTATGAACCTAAACGTTGGGGTGCTCAATTATTAAGACATGTTGTCTGTCAACAACTTACCAGTTGTAGCCATTTAACGCGTACTCACTTGAGCAGAATTAAGAGTGTTTACTTTCCTCATAAGAGGGCAGTCAGATATGTACCAATTTTGTTTTAACTGTGGAGAGCAGGGAGCTGCAAACTGAGTGGAGAAGGGATTCAGTAAGGCCTAATCAATCACTGACAGATTACAGCTAAAGCCACTTCCATACCCATTAAAGCAGGACAAATGCAGAATTGCAACTGAACAACTTCTAGTTTTAAGCCAACAGTGGGACTTCCTAGTTATTTATCAAAGTCATTGCTGGTAAGCAGCATGCCTCACTGCTCGATTGTACTTCACAGCAGACAGAGCTGACTGAAGCTTCAGCCATGAAAGAAGTGTTTATGCCCTCAGCTGTGGTGCTGTCAGCCCTCTGGAATTTACTGTAAATCACACAGCTTTTATTGCAAGATTTAGTAGCTTATCCTCTGTGGGCTCTATTCACTGCAAGCTTGTTACTATTTGGATGTTAGCCTCAGTCCATAAAGGGACTTGCTACACATCATCAAACAGCAGCGGAAAACCAAAGGTTTCATTTTTCAATTTTCTAAACCCTAAACTCCTCAACAGTCATTGAATTTCATTGCAGAAAGTGGAAGTCTACTTTATTATGGTACTCAATTTCCCCAATGGAGTTATACACTTATAACATTACTTTTATTTCCAATGACAGGATCTGGCCATCTGTCCTGGCTGTAATTTCATAACACACTCACTAGTTTTTATTTTAAGGGAATTTCTAGATATTACATTGAGCTTGTGACAAAATTGTAATGTAGATATAAAGGCCACAATAATGATAACTATATTTGGTGCTGCCTAACATCTTAACAAAGTAATTTTTTTTTCTATTCTGAGTATAGGGGAGCCTGGATAAGCTTCTAACACAATTGAGCTGACAAATGAGGGGGGGGGAATTGAAAAGATGGAAAATACAAAAGGGAGAGTGGCTTTCAGGAGTGAGACTCAACCAGGACAATATTATTCCACAGACAGTATGTATTTTATCAAAAATGATACTGTGCATCCGATTTATCAGAGTCATTCCTACCAAGATCAAACGAGAGAATAAAGGGAACTGCTGAAATGTTTCTTTGTAGGAAGGATGGTTATTCCCTGCAAGGCTTAGAAACCTGACAAGACATTTAATTATATTTTGTCACTTGCTGTAACAATAACTCCCCTCCCCACAGTTTCTCTTTGCAAATGGAGGATGGCCTATTTGAAAGATGGTTCTCTTTCCCACCTACCAATTCCTTGAAGAAAGTGGCTTAAACCTGTTTCAACTGTCTCATACGTCCTCTGATGTGGGAGGCTGCAAGCTAAATTCTCCCTTTAGCATCTTTCATTCAAGGAGCAAGGCATGAGATCCTTCTTGCCCCTTCTCACATTGGCATTGCCTGGCACATCAGTAGGCCTCCTTGTTCCTGCAAACCTGAAATTCCTTGACTTCTGGGACTATTACCCCAGAAGACATAGAAGTGAATACATATAGTGAATACATAGAAGACGTATGGTGAATAGCCATCGAGGCCCTGTAGAGAGGCTGTCTGATGTGCCAGGATTCTGTGAAGTAAGAGCTCCTTTTTCTTGGGACTCTCAGGCAGGTTTGGAATAATCAGAAGGAGCGAGCACAGTGTTGGAACCTTCTCTTTCTCTGGGCTGAGGGGAATGGTTTATAGACTAACTTCACGTAACCTAAAAAATGTTTGGGTGAAATCATGGCCTTACTGAGTTTTTCCATTGGCTTCAATAGGCCCAAGATTTCACTCTTTCTGTTCTACTTGGGGAAAAGATTCATGGTGTTGTGTTTAACCCAAGGGAGTCAGTCCTTCTGTAGTTCATATATCATGCCTATGAAGTAAATATTAGGGAAAATGTCTTGGTGAACCACCCTGTAGACTCCAGAGCTGGATTTAGTCTACATCTGAATTTACACAAAGCTCTCATCTGTTTGAATTCACTGTCAGGTTTGCGCCCATCTCTAGAAAAAAGAAACAGAATGCAAAGGTGATGATTAAGAAAATTGTTCCCACCTTTTCTGTAATTCTATTTTTTGTTTGATGTTTAATCTGGCTTCCCCGGGGAAAAAAAAACAACATACTTAACTTTCCCTTGTTTGGGTGTTTAGTCGCATTTTTACTCAGAACAGTGGCAAAGGAGCCAAAATCAATATTTTATCAAAATATATAAGTAAATGCAACATTCTCTCCACAAACACAGAGTGCCTCTCAATGCCACTATTATATACTTATGACACATCATACAAGGCCCTGAAGACTACATATGGTCAATTTATGGGCATCTTGAGCCATATTGGAAGAGAAGTCTTAGTGAAAGATTATGAGATTTTAACAGAAAAATTCAATTCAGATTGCAATGTTAATTTTGTTCTCTTTCAAGTAAATAATTCCCACCCTTTCTCTGAGAGACATGTAAAACCAGTGGAAAGACTGAAAGACTGCAGGAGAAAGGGTTGTATTGTATAGTACGAAGTCATTTGGTTTGTCTTTCTGCAACACCACTAGTACATGATGAACTCCTTATATTTTAAAAACCCATATAGAACACACTTACTATTCCAGAAAATGTGTGTGCCCTAGATTGCTGGGATCTTAATGGAATTATTCAGGACTCGTATTGGTATATGCTGGCATAAACCATGACACTCGTTACTGGCAAAGGGAAGTTCACCAGGGGAAGAAGTTGCAGAAGTGGAAATAGCTGCATCTCACTTATGCTGGTGTGTATGTGGGTACAGTCATGGGGACTGTAAAAGGCTAATACAGCACAAAAAGTGGCCAACACTAGACAGGTAAGTAGTATGTGAGTCTGAGGAGTGCACTTTTGAACACTCTCCCAAAGTAGCTCTCACCAGTGCAAGGAAATGCTAGGGTAAATTAAAGCTCCCCACCTGGCAGAAGCACTGACAAAAGGCATTGTGGTACCATCACCTGCCCTCCATCGGAGAAAATCCCCACTGAGGTGCAAGGGGTTTCATTCTTATGGGGAGTCATAATTTACCCTTCATTATGCTAACTCTACCTTTATAGGTATCAGCTTTATTAAACAAACAGATGTTAGCTGAACCTCTACTTGAGGTTCCCCATTATGGGTAAAACCTGCACTAGGTTTTGTGTAAGATCCAGGATGGATTTTTCTACTTCATTCACCCCCAAAGTCCTGTCCCACTGGCCATTGGGTGGTCTGTCCTGTAAATTTTACAATCATCTACTTTGTTGCAAATAGACTTAGGGACCAAAGTGGAGCTGTTCCACACATGAAATGCCTACTAAAGTCAGTTTGAGTTGCATATGCACAGCAGCGGCAGGGCTGGTTTCTTTGGTCTCAATCATGTTTATATTTCTTTCCAGAGACTACGTTACAATGTTGTGTATATAGCTAAGATAATGCGTCCTTTAATTAACTATGTATTCAGGCTTTTTTAACCTGCGATATGTTAACGTTTCCCCCCTCCTGCCTGCAAGGCAGGCGCAGTCTTCTCTGTGGCACTGTTTCTCATCCCTTCTCTGGATACCATCCACAATGGGTGCTCTGTGGGTTTGTGACCTGCTCTGGGGGAGGGTGTGGAGACTGGGCAGGCTGGAGGGAAGAGCGGGTGGGGCAGAGTGGAGCTGGTGAGGACGCAGACATTGTCTAATCCCGTAGAGAATATTTGTGGGGTAAGGTTGTATTATGTTTTCTTTGCAGCCCATTTCTGGGGATCCATGTGTTTCTGTGGTCAGGGGAATCCTTGGATGTGCATCGAGTGTGTGTGGGTGGGTGGGTGGGTGTGTGTGGAAGGTGGACAAGGCACATACCTGTGGGCCAGAGACTGTATAGAGGCACAGGGCTTCCATTCAAATTGTCTGGACCTCCCAGAGTGCCGCTGAGATTCCTGGGAAATGTAGGGATCCAGGGGACTGAGGTCAAACTAGCAACTCCTGACAAGACGATGTGAGTGGAGAGCTCCATGAGGGGATCCTCTCACTTGGCTATCCCCATCCTATAGTTACCTATGGAAAGTGTGATTCTGATCTTTTTACACCAGTGTAATGGCACTGACTTCAGTAGAATTACTTTTTATTTATGGTGATGTGAGATCAGAATCATATTTACTTATAGGGAATGCATATTCCGAGTTTGTTTTTTGCCTTCTAAATCTAGTAATCTTACTTCATATTTCCTTTTTTTTAACATGACCTGAGTCTCATGACCATCGATTCTTTTCTCTTAAATCTGGGTAGTTTAATTCTCCATACAATAATAATTACTTAATGGGTTTCTAAAATAAATGGCATAATAGTTATTCCAAAACTGTCAGATATTAAATAAATGGAAATTACCATATCCTAAATTATTGAGCTAAGAGTCCACAATAGAAGAATAATTTACCAATGTTGAAAGAATAGCCAATTTACTTTGACAATTTATTTCAAGTAATTTGGGTGCAGGGGGTGCAAGAAGGGATGCATGGTAATTACTATGTATGAAATTTAGGAAAGATATTCTCATCATTTTTTGTTCTTTTCTGAAAAGAAAGTCACAGGCATTTTAAAGTGAGTTTATTCTTGGAAATCCCAATGGATCAGTGCCTGAAACTTGCATTTCCATAGATTAGACAGAGAGCTTTAACTCTTCTCAATGTTTAGGAATTTTGTGTGGGAGATCCCTTGGGATTTACTCATGCTGCAAAGCACGTTGTGATCACATTTTGTGAGTTCTCTGTTCACTAAAGCCCCTCCAGCCTGTTCACTGCTTTGCTGGGCTGTGGTCCTGGGGGATGTAAACTCAAATAAAGGATAGATTTGAAATATGAAGATATTTTTAGCTTAGAGGAGAAATATTAAACTGCTGCAGAGGCCAAATTCACTGCTGTCATCAGTGGGTCCACATTCATTTATTTCAGTGGATTTGCACCAACTTCTGGTAGTGGTGTATTATGCTAAATGTGTAAAATAAATAATTGAAAGTATTTGAAAATAATGCTTCTCTGAAAGTTAGATTTCTAGCAGGGCCCTAAATCGTACCCCAGCTCCTGGCATGGGGTTTTACACAATTCCTCTAACTATGGCTTTTCCTAACACAACAAATGCTTGTCTCCCAGGAGCCTTACCTTTCTTAAGTATGTATAACAATAAACCACTCAAACAGTGCAGTTTAAGAAGGACTGTTCTAAACACCAGAATGATTTAATATTTAAACTGCTGTGGATGCTTATTCCTATTTATTCCCCATATCTACCTGGATAGTAAAACATATGCAATTAAAAAAAATAGTCATCAAAATGTTTACTAATTGCCACCCTTATTGACAGTCTTGGCAGAGGGCCAAAACCCAAATAGACATTAGCAGATTACACGTAAGTGAGGAATAAGAGAGAAAGAAAGCATATACAATGTAATTGGTCAAATGGAGTAGAAAAGATATTGTCCCCCAGGGCAAAGCCTGGGCCCACAAAAAAAAACCCAGGGTTTGCCCTGTGGGATAATAAAGATGATCCTGGACACATTTTCCCCTCAGAAGCTTAGAATCTCCACCTTCCTTGCACTTATCATGCAACAAATATGCCCCAGGTACAGTGTGTATTAAATTCACAGTAAAATATTTCCAGCAAATCTAAGGGGAGTAGCTTCTAACAAATCACTAAGTACCAAAGTCTGAACTCAGTGCCACCTGCAAGGTCTTGCCTCCTGCACGGTCTCTTACAACATTAATTCCTACTGAAGTCAGTGAGATGGGGATGCTCAGTGTCTGGCAGAAGATAGTACATTAGCAACTGAAGGAGGTTAGTAGTGTCTCTCTCTGACAGTGCCCAGTACCAGCTGATTCAGAAGAAAGTGCAAAAACCCTGTGGCAGAAAGTTAAGGGATAGCCTGCCCCTATAAAAAGTATTTCTAACCCCCATTGGTTAGAAGTTGTTTTAGCTCCTGAAACATGAGGGTTTGTGTTCCTTTGAAAATTCTTGTCTGTTACTTTCTAATTTTTATTATTATAACTCATTTGTATTGTCTATATAAATGTGCAATTCTTTTTTAGCCTGCTAAGTACTCGGCTTAATGCTACCTAGTGGCAATGAGTTCCATAGGCTAATTGTGAATCGGAGGGGAAAAGTATTCTTCTTAAAACAGAATAATAAAAAACATGGAAGTGAATCATACTCTTGTTTGTGCACCAAAGGCCATTTTTTGCATGTGAATATGGGTACATATTTAAAGAACTCCCCAAACATTCATGCAACTTAAAATGCATTTAATTACATGTACACCCACTTTAAGGCTCTTTTATACTGGCCTTAGTGCAAGTGAAAGTTGAAACCCTCTTTGTGCAAATGTTCATGAACTGCAAATATAGAGAGACCCAAATATGGTTAAACTGAACAACCATTTAGAATTTTAATCAATATTCGTGAATGTTGCTTTTGCAGAATCTGACCAACTTTATTTAGATGCAATAGAGTTTTCACATGCCTGCTATAAAAGCAATTTACTTATTGTACCACCGGAGAATGGCATTCAGCTTAATATTTTATATAGTTATATAGTTAACATGCTGTTCATTTTGAAGGAAATTTCATCAATACTAAGCAATCCAACACAACTTCTAATTGAGGAGCATACTAGTTGAGAGGAATAAAAAGTCTTTAAGTTTATACAAATTATTACTTCCCTGTGCTGCTATTTTTCCCCTTTGGTTGCTAATCAATGGTGACTATATAAGGACGTGAGCCAAAGCTTATTGAAGTCAATGGAAAATCCAACTAACTTCACTGTACTTTGGATCAGGACCTAAGTGGAAAAGGTAGCCAGTCCATAGTCACTATATGAGATACATACTGTATGCCCAAATACAGATGACAAAACCTAAACTACATTTTTTTTAATCTTTGTTGTATGAGATACTGGGTCTATGAGGTTTACTCTTTATGTGATCATAGCCGTATGTGTTATTTTTCATACATGCTTTAGTACAGTCCTCTAGAAATCACCAACATATTACTAAGAAGCAGTGAGGGGAAAAGGGTTAAGTCTGGTCAAAAAAATTTTTTTGACATCTCACATAAAAGAAATAGATGTAATCCAGGCATTTTATTTCTCATTTATTATTTATTTCTACAATACTGTAAGTATTCATGATGCACTACAGACAGAACAAGACAGCAGTATGCATTACTCAAGAAGTTTACATCTAAAGATGTGTACACATGGAAGTGTAAGATAGAAGTTGTGTACACATGGAAGTGTAGGATAGAAGTAGGGGATCAATTAAGTGAATCTCTTGGTTTATTCATGCGTTCAACAGTAAAATTGTTACATGAAATGAAAGTAAGAAATCTGGAGTGTTGACACAGATAGTTGGTGTCTCTCCCCGTCTCTTTCACCTATCCCAATGTCTATCACCAGTCTCAGAACAGTGAGCCACTTTCTCTGGGCCACCTGGCTCCTTTGCACCACTCTGGTGGCACCCATAAACTGGCTGGATATTGCCAGATGAAAATTATTCTGCCATAAGCAATGATTCAGCTCTTCCCCCCGACCAGTCCCAGAGAGCATGCAGTGGGCAGCAGGCTCATGACCAGAGGACTACTGCATTGGCTATTCTCAGATGGTGGATAGCTCCTTGAGGGACATTACCAGTTGTCATGATTAGAACTGTCATGCATTATGCTACTCCCTGAGGCCAGGGAAGGGTTGGCATGAGAACTGCAGAGCCACAAGTTGACAGGTTCATCATTTTAGCGTGCTAAGCAGAGAGTAGATGCAGCAGAGAACTTGAGGTGAAATTCTGGCCCTACTGAAGACAATGGCAGATCTCCCACTGACTTCAGTAGGGCCATGATTTCACCCTTCGGCCTTTGGGTCAACTTCATCAAGGGCTTCTTCAATGTGGCTCCAGGCAAGCATAGTTAAAATTTGGCAAAAAGAGTTCTCCCAACCCCAGTTATAGGATTTTTCACCCATCCATTAGGAGTAAAGAATGGTGTGTCCTGCAGATATGAATGGATTTTCAATAGTAAGACAGAAACTCTTATTAAATAAAAGAGAATCTATTTTAAATAGTTAGATCTATGCTTCTCATTTCTCTAGTGCTCTCTTGAAGGGAAAGGGAGGAAAGTGATTACAATATAAAATCTGCTTTCTTTAATTTAATTACTAGATTTGAGCTGTCACGTTGACTTTCATTGTGACAGTCTCTCTTTCCTCCTGTTAAGATATCTCAACAACTGCCGTGAAACAAACCTAAAGTGACAGCTTGAGACAGGGAATAAAACTAATATACACTATGGAGAGCAATGTCTGGATGATACTGTGACGTCACTCCAAGAAGTACCACCTGGGTGTCAGAACTGTCATGATTCATTCCCTGCATATCAAATTTTGCTTGGCTCAGTGTGGAGCGGAAGCTTGTTACCTTAGGTACTCAAATCAAATATCCCTTTCATTTGCTTGTATTTACTCAAGTGTGTTTTGAAGTGGCTTAAACCGGTTATGCTTGTAGCCACCAGTCATCAACCAGGTTGTGTGTGCTGGGCTGTGTGACCTAATGATATGAGCGTCTGTCAGCTGTTTGATCTCCTAATATGCACTTTTTTTGCCTCTGCTGAACTGCTAGTCTTTGTGAACACTCTTTCTACTTGTCATCTGAAATAAGGCTACAAAGCCTGTGTTCTGTATACCATGCTGTTTGGTAGTCAGCCACATCACATCCTTTAGGCCATAGTCTTTTCAGCCTGACTGAAGCCTCCTGCTACCACTCTCAAGAGCAGGAGAAAAATCTGCTTTTTCTCTGTAGAGCTGATAATGAATTCAGTGTGTTTGAGGAGGGGTAACATGTAGAAATGACAGTGCTGTTAAATGCATGGGTTTCAGTACATTTAAGAAACTATTTTCCTATGAACTATCTGTTCCATTATATCTTGAAAGTGCAGACATTTTAGCAATACAACACTTGATTGGATACATATGAATGCTTAATAGTGCAATATAATTATGAGTCATTAGTGATAAGCTTGCGAGAGGATGTGTTGAGTGTGGGGGAGCATCACAACCACACACAGAAAGCTGGATCAAATCACATGCACCCTGATAGAGAGAGAGAGAGAGAGTGAGATTTCAGCATCTGATATACCACTACCTGCTGATTCTGGTAAAAAAATAGCATGGTGAAGGACATATGTGAGCCTTCCTAGCAGATGTAGGTCAGTGTTCAGTCTTGCATAACCTCATTTCATGTTTTGCCCTTATTTTCTCTTTCTCTAAAAGGTTTGAATGACACAGTGTGATGATTCTGTGACTACATAGATTCCATGGCCAAGGTTTAATGTCCTCACTGTGTCCAAATAAACTGCTCCTGCCTGTTGCCTTCAGGGAGTGAACTCAGGACGCTTTACCCTAGGAAATACAAACCTCTTCTATATATTGGTCTTCGTAGCAGCATTAAGATTAGTTTATTCTGTGACTAGAGGAGGACATGATCATGCACCCACTTTAACTGGTCCAGTGTTTCAGGCAATAGAGGTCAGTGGTAAATCCCCATTAAGCACTACATTACAACATCTCCATCCCACAAAGAATAGTCTGTGTGGGAGATCTTCAGCTGATCTAAATTGTCCTACACCAGCCAAGAATCTGCCAGTGCATATTTTCCCATTCCATAGGTCAATACATTTATCAGGGTAGAGTCCTGATGCAATAGGAAAAGAATCAATTTCTGTGACTTTTACTTCGGATTCCAGCATCTTAATCTGTTGTTTGTAGTTCCTTTCAACCACTGGTTATTTGTTAGCTAGCTGTGAATAACTCTATCATATAATCAAGTATCACACAAAGTAACATTTCTAGAAATACTAATGTATTTCTTTGCCCCATTTGCCCAAGGGTAACACATTCCCTCCTCATATATGCAAGGCATTCATGTTCTCCACTGTTATGTAAATCACCAAGCACTGGGAAATGTATTTGCAAGAATAATATTAAGATATCAACAAAAGACCAGAATCACATGAAAGTTTGCTTCAGCTTCCTCTGGGCAATGAAAGCCTCCATGGCGGCAACTCGAAGTGTCCACAAACTTCCCCCTCTGATGGTGGACCCACTGGTGAGTGTACTGGCCACAAAATGGGCATGATTAGGGCAGCTAGGGGATGCACTGAAGCACTAGCACAGCCTACTAAATTTAGCCTTCTGCTTCTAAATTTATCAGGATATTATCTTCCCTGCACCAAACAGGGTTATTTTTTTCTCCCAGTATATCTCTTTTGCCCTGTCAAAAAGACCAATGCAAAGAATGTGGTTTCATATGTTTTCATTAATGTGAAACTTTTTGACATTTAAAATACTATTGGCATATTTATGGAATATATAGAACATAGTTCATACACTGCAATCTAAAGAGCACTTTGGTGCTGTCTTCCTGGAGTTGAGCTAGCTGATTGGTGGCTAGATGTCTCCTAATCCCAGAAATGTAAAACAGTAATCAGATAGTTTGAAACAAATTGGTCTCAAATGGCATAAAAGAACAATATATTGTATCCTCTCTATAAAGGGCAAGTGGCACAAGGCATAGTGAATCTTCCCACGTCTGTATTAGCACAGATATATTTATGAAAATATAGCCAGTGCGTATATAGCACAATACCCTTTATTTTATTCAGTGCCTTAAAGAACTGACAACATTTCACAGAGTTAGTCCGTTGGGGGAAAGGAATATTTTTAAAGACAAGATGTAAAGGACGGCTTGTGAGGAGGGATGAAAGGTAGACAATTCCAGAGAGATGGGGCATCAGAACGCTAGGTATGGACCCGAGTAGATTTCAGGAAAATTAATGTTAGTTGACTAATGTAGCACTGTAATGTCATTGCTGAACCTGCCATTTCTTGGTGACTGCTGCCTCTGGACAATATGTTGGCACCACTCTGTAAAGCCTCTGGGAAGAGCAGGACTTTGGAACAAATAAAGAAAACTACCCCAAAACTACCTCAGAGTTTACACTCAGCAGTTTCGGACAGGAATTTAGATGTCATAATTAAGACTGTGTAGCTGCCCATCTAATGTGGATATATGTTCTGTAACGCTGTAGTTATGTTACTTGCTTTAATTCTGAGTTTCAGTGGATTAATTTAAGAGGCTCCCAGTAACCTGGAACACTGCAATCCTTATGTCTATGGGTAAGTAAAGGCAGTGGCATGCCAATGCTGGAAGAATGAACAAATGAACAGACAGTCTGGAGCACCAAATATAGCAAACTGTCTTGACAATACAAAAAAAATCTGAGAAGTTAATGTGAAGTTCTTATCTATTGACTAAGCTTGGGAAAGATAATACATTCATAAATTCTTAAATTCTAGGTGGAAGTCTTAGAAAAATAGATAAGGAGAATGCACAGTATTCAAATCCAGAAATCCAGAATGGGAGGAAGGTAATAAACTACCATATATTCTGCACTGTGCTACAGAGAACAACTCACTCTATATTGAGAGTTTATCATGTGGCTACAAAAAGGGCACCACAGGAGACCAGCAACTGCAGAATTACTCTCCTAAAATTAATAGACATAAGGGTCAAGAAGAGAGTATTCTTTTCCGCACAAAGCATTTAGGACATTAAGTTTTATATGTGGCAAATTTTGATTTTTTTTTCTGATGTTGGGCCCTGCATTCAGCAAAATTGTGCTCCTCCATGCCCAGAAAACTTGCTTTCCAAGAAAATAAGTGCTGTCAGTCTATGTAATCTGGCCAAGTTGTGAGTCAAATAAAATAGCATTAGAAAATGTATTTATTCAAGGGGCAGTTGCAGCAGAGATCTGTGTATGAGAGAGAGAATTTCCTCACCTGAAAAATGTACAGTTGTAGCTGGACTTTGATGTTCAACTGACTTGCTTGGGGATTTTGCTGAGATTTCATGTTGTGGCTGAAGTATTAATTGAAATTCATAAACAAATTGCCATTTTAGAGCATGTATCATGATGAAACTACAGGACTTGAATTTAAAAGTAACTTTGTAGAGCTGAGTTTAAAACTCAATTTTTAGTTTTTCAGTTTTGAAAATAAAGCCCTCGTGCTCAGAAGTTTGAAGCATAGTAATCCAATAGGTGCTGGCGTGCTGCGATACTCCAGTAATAGGACCCATGTAAGCACCTAGATAAATGTTAGATACAACATTATCTAACCAGCTCATTTCTCTTTATTTATACATTTTACATACTGATCCTGTGTTAGGTGCTGCACATGTCCTAATAGAAATCCTAAGGTCATGCTACATGCTCTGGGCCATATTGAACCCTGTCATAGGTGGATGCAAATACATTCAACTCAATGAAATTATGCTCACTGGCATCAGGACTAAATGTGATGTTTTAGCTGAATATGCATTTTAATTTCTTTCTTCCATCTCCCTCACAAGGATATTCAGGGAGTTGAATCACAGTTGATTGATATAGTTATTGCAGAATATGATTTCAAGAGTTAGAGCTGATCAGAATTTTTTTGATGGAACTTTTTTTTCCATCAGGAAATGCTGATTTTAGTGAAATTGAAATGTTTTCTGGAAACACGTTTACATTTTTGATGGGAAAATACTGAAATGCTTAATTTCAATAAGGTTAAAACATTTCATTTGGACTTCATCATTTTGATAAAAGTTGAAAGGTTTGATTTAGAATTTTTATGGCTGACTTAGAACAATGCTTCCTCAGCTCTCGTCCCCTAATGCCCTTCCTCTACTTGCACTACATTGATGACATCTTCATCATATGGACCCACAGAAAGGAGGCCCTTGAAGAATTCCACCTGGACTTCAACAATTTCCACCCCACCATCAACCTCAGCCTGGACCAGTCCACACAAGAGATCCACTTCCTGGACACTACAGTGCAAATAAGTGATGGTCACATAAACACCACCCTATACTGGAAACCTATTGACCGCTATACGTACCTACATTCCTCCAGCTTCCATCCAAGACACATCACACGATCCATTGTCTACAGCCAAGCCCTAAGATACAACCGAATTTGCTCCAACCCCTCAGACAGAGACAAACACCTACAAGATCGTTATCAAGCATTCTTAAAACTACAATACCCACCTGGGGAAGGGAGGAAACAGATTGACAGAGCAAGACGGGTACCCAGAAATCACCTACTACAAGACAGGCCCAACAAGGACAATAACAGAACACCACTGGCCATCACATACAGCCCCCAGCTAAAACCTCTCCAGCGCATTATCCACGATCTACAACCTATCCTGGAAAATGATCCTTCACTCTCACAGACCTTGGGAGGCAGGCCAGTCCTCACTTACAGACAACCCCCCAACCTGAAGCAAATACTCACCAGTAACTACACACCACACCACAGAAACACCAACCCAGGCACCAATCCCTTTAGCAAACATCGTTGCTTACTCTGTCCCCATATCTACTCTGGCGACACCATCAGAGGACCCAACCACATCAGCCACACCATCAAGGGCTCATTTACTTGCACATCCACTAATGTTATATATGCCATCATGTGCCAGCAATGCCCCTCTGCCATGTACATTGGCCAAACCGGACAGTCCCTCCGCAAAAGAATAAATGGACACAAATCGGACATCAGGAATGGTAACATACATAAGCCAGTAAGTGAACACTTCAATCTCCCTGGTCATTCTTTTACAGATTTAAAAGTCACTATCATTGAACAAAAAAACTTCAGAAACAGACTTCAAAGAGAAACAGCAGAACTAAAATTCTTTTGCAAATTTAACACCATTAATCTGGGCTTGAATAGGGACTGGAAGTGGCTGGCTCATTACAGAAGCAGCTTTTCCTCTCCTGGAATTGACACCTCCTCATCCATTATTGGGAGTGGACTTCATCCACCCTGATTGAATTGGCCCTGTCAACACTGGTTCTCCACTTGCGAAGTAACTCCCTGCTCTCCATGTGTCAGTATATAAGGCCTGCATCTGTAACTTTCACTCTATGCATCTGAAGAAGTGAGGTTTTTACCCACGAAAGCTTATGCCCAAATAAATCTGTTAGTCTTTAAGGTGCCACCAGACTCCTTGTTGTTTTTGATTTCGAATGTATCATTTCAACTCTTATATTTAGGCTTGGCAGAATTCAATTTTTATTTTTTATAGTTTCAATAGATAATATCAATGTTTATTTTTAAGCATTTTTTTAGATTTTGTTATCAATTTAAATTTTCGTAGTTGCTCAAAATTGTGTGTGGCAGGAGTCAACATCATATGTTTAAGTAAATATCCTTAAATCAAACTCTAATAAGTTCTGAAGCAGCATTTTTCTTACTTTGCCTGCCTGTTTATATCTATTATTACCTACTGAAATATTTTTTCATAATTTTGTGTGTGTATTGTGAAATCACCATTTATTGACCTTTACTGATAAAAATTGAATCCCTCCAACCCTATTTATATCATATTATAATATGTAAGTTTGGTTTGACCTTAAATAAATGCTTTGGCCTTGTTGAAATTAAATGTTTTGATAGTGTCAAAACAAAATATTTCAGAATGTTTTCATTCAGAGATTCAGGACACTTTCAATCTAATGAGGCAATTTCCCCCCTAATTTAGAGTTAGACTTGAGGCTGTGAGAGTCACAATTCATTTCCTGGTTCCCTTCTTCTTCCAAGTGGGAAGAAATCATCTACTGGTCCATACCAGATTACTTCCCTTTCTGTTTGAGCTGAGGTGTGCTGACACATCATTGGGGAGTCAGCGGGCTCAAGGCTCTGCCTACTCCCTGCCCAGATGTACAGAAAGGGTGGAGAAGCAGCCCTGCAAAGGTAGCCATGCCCCGCACACTGTAAGACATGGAGCCTCTAGTCCCTTTATGGGCGCTCAATAGATCTTGCCCTCAGACAATATGTCACTTTATGTTTGGTTTCCTTAATCCTTATTATTACCCAGATCTGAATAAAAGTGAAGAGAGCTTCTTTGCTCAGGGACAAATTCAGCCCCACTTGGCTTCAGTGACTGGAGAATAAGTATAACTGAAGTTAGATCTTGGATGTGTCTTCAGTAGCATACGTGAAATCCACCTTCACCACAGGACACATCCACCAATTCCTTGGGGCTAAGTTTTGCAATCACTGGAACTACACAACCTGTAAATCAGCAAAGAATTTGATCCATGTATCTTCATTTAATATTGATTGATTAGCTCCCCTCATGATGCTTTGAAATACTTACGCCAAAACTAAATGTATGCAGAAATTATCCTCATTGCCATATTCTTTAATCTCAGAGCTATACATTAGAGTCTAGCTATCATGTTTCTGTTAGCATTAGCAAGCTGGAAGGAATGCACTTCTTACTACGAGCCAAACTATTTGTACAGACATTGATATATTCCAGTTATTAATTTTATTCTTTGATCAATAATCATTGAAGACTTAGAAGGCTGTTACCAAATTCTACTAAAAAATAAAGACATTAGTCCCTGTTTGCCAGCTAAGATAAGACACCAAATTTCGCCACATTTTTTTAGGATATAAGGATTTTGATCCCATAATCCTTCCTCAGCCAAAAGTTTCAGTCAGTGGGAGATTTTCCTGAATAAGGACACCTGAATCAGGTCCCTTGTCCTTTATAGGGCTCATGGCCACAAATTCCACCATTACTCTTCTCTCTTCTGTGTTTTTAAATAATTGAATTTCTCATATTAGTGCAAATCCTGTCTCCTACCTGGATGAAGTCATTAATCTTGTTTTACACCATGATATATTGCTAAGTGACAACTTGCACTGTGTATGTATTGTTACTCCACTCACATGCTTAGTGAAGACATTGCTGGTATGAGGAATGCAAACCTCATGTTGCCAGTGAAAGATTCCTTTTTTTAAAACCATAGAAAGCATGTGCTCTTAAGAGCAGGACAGACTGCCCTTTTTGCTGCAGATTAAGAAACAAAAGGATTAGTTTTAAGAATATCAGGAACACTTGCCACGGTTAGACTTAGCACATTGCTCGTGTATCTGCAGTACGGTACAGTTTTCTGGAGAATTACCACAGAAAGAGCTTGAATTGATCTAGTTGGCTCATTTTCAAATAATAATTTTTAAAGGCCAAGTTAGTTTAATGTCAGTGGAGACAAATAACTGAGATCTTAAAAATGTAGGGCCCCAATTCTCATTTACTGCTCTGGCAGTATAAAAGGTGCAAACCTAATAAAGTCCCTTTTTCACTGCCAGAGCAGTGTGAAGAAGCCTTAGTGTAAATGAGAATTAAGTTCATAATTTGAGGACTACGTTTCAGGACTAAATGTAAGGTAAATGATAAAATAATGAATTGTGTTGAATTTTGTTCTGTGAACAATTCTGGTTGCTAGTCCCTGCTCTCCACTTCTCTGAGAGATATTTTTTTTAAGAGGTTTAATTATGCACCACTTTCTTCTCCTCTCCATGATACATTGATTAATGCCAATTCATTTCACACACACCTGAGGGGGCAAAAATTCTGTTCAGATGACACAGTGAACAAAGCCTACTGCATCATCATAATTCTACTGGTCAGGGCACAGGACAGGCAATCAAACTTCACCCTTAGGGGTTCGGTTAGGGTTCATGCTGTTCAGTTTGCCAGGGGCCTGGCTGCAAACTAATCCCTTTAATTTGCTTATAGAGCAGATTCTGAATTGTCCTCTCTGGGCAGCTCACCAAGCCCAGCAGAGCTGAAGTGCAGGATGCTCTGGCCACACCTCTTCTCTCCCCAATGATTCCTTTTGCGACACCCCGACCTCTCCGCTGGACAACTCCTATAGTAGGGACTAAGTTGGCAGTGTGGCTTAGGGACGCTCTGCACAGCCTGGGGAATCCCTCACACCAGGGTTATAACCTGAGGGCTCATTAAAAAGGCCAGTTAAATGGCTGAGCCACTGTAATTGGTCTGCGGTGAAGCCCAGAATTGAGGCCATAGTATTTTAGCACTGTCGTCACACGTCTCTGTTGGTTCATGTATTCACAAATGTCTAGATCTCAACTGGCTCAATTTTTAAACCCATGCTTATGTTTGAATTTCTTTGAAGTGCTGAATGGCGCTTTAAGACACTTGATGAAGAGTGAGGAGAAAGCTCCTGCTTTGAGGGTCTGTTTTATTAGAGTTCAAGAAGGCCAAAAACACCTCTCTGCTGTTTGATGCTGTCCTGATGGATAGAAAGTGAAAACATTTTCATTGCTTTGGAGAATTGTAGGATTTGGCCTAATTCAAAAGACTGTGCTTTCAAATACTGAACTCCATTTCACTGGTTAAAGCCCTAAATGCATCTCTGATTACCTGCTTATTACACATTGATAGTGGTAAAAGTAAATTTATTATGTATTGCTTATACACATGAATATTTTGAGCAAATTCCTCCCATTCTATCACAAAAATATTTTTACATAATTTTTGAATAATAAATTATGAACTATGATCCTTGTTGTGCATAGTAAATGTTAAATGTTGTATTGTTTGCAGACATTAAGCCATCAGTGTTATTTGAAATGTTGCAAAATCATGACCCCTTTAAAAGAAAAACAGCACTAAAGCATTCCTTCCATAGCAACTATATTCATAGCAGCAATCTACCACAGTCAGTCAAACTAAACAAACCATCAAGAATTCCAAGCTAGAAATGAGATGTTGGGAGATCTCATTATCATATTCTATCTGAGGTCTCAAGATAGGCAAATGCAATAATATTTTCACTAGTGTAAGGCTTCCAACTAGTGCTGGAATTAGATTTCAGTGAAGATGAACCTCACTGTTGCTGGTGGTGACTAAATATGACTTTAAAGTACTTAGATGGGCTTCAGCCTACAAACAAGTGACAGAAGCAGACATTTTTTTGTTGTTTTCCTCTTATATTTCTTCCTTGCCTCAACTGCCTACTGTTGATTTGGAAACCCACTGCTCTGTACAAAGGTTTATGATTCCCAATTTGTCTTGCAGTGCTGGGAATGAAACTGAAACATCTTGAGTATCAGCACACCAGAGTGGAATAAGCCACCATGCATACCAGTAAAGGTCGACATTCTTTAAAGTTGAACACTCAAGAGTTACATTTATAGATTATAATTTTTTATTTGTTTTATTCAGTATTACAATTTAGTTGCATTTTATACCAGCAAAATGGTTTATCGGGAAGAAAATATACAATATAGCATACTAACAAAATACTTTTTCCCATTTCTTTCAGACTTTTTTAAAAGGATGCAATCTTTTGGGGGATGAGGCTGGGGAGAGAGAAGTAAATAGAATACAAAAGCCTGAAAATAAACTATCCAGCACAAACCAAAATTTTGCTTTCCTCTGTCTCTCTGTTAGAAAGTTTGGAAGGAGACTTTCAACTTTTAATTTTTGAACTATCTATAACTTTTACTGGCACATAGCAAGAGGGAGAAGTTTTGTCTAATGCTCTCTTATGATTATGTCACTGAAGTGAAATACAATTTTTACATCTCATTAATACAGAACATAATTCAAGTATCTGACTTTAACCTATGAAATCTACCACAGATTATAGGATGATACTAATCTACACATTGAGCCAGATTCTTGGTTGATGTATAACAGTGTACCTCCATTGAAGTCAGCTGAATATCTGACCCACTGTTTTTTCTTATTTTAAGGAAGAAAAATGTTAAGGGAT
Organism: Malaclemys terrapin pileata; assembly: GCF_027887155.1. Taxonomy (NCBI): domain Eukaryota; kingdom Metazoa; phylum Chordata; order Testudines; family Emydidae; genus Malaclemys; species Malaclemys terrapin. Next base: position 45,949,986 of record NC_071515.1, read on the forward strand.
GTCAGTCAGTAAGGTTAGCACAATATATTCCATATAAAATTTGTTCAGTGATAACCATTACTATGCTGAAACAACAAGGAGTCTGGTGGCACCTTAAAGACTAACAGATTTATTTGGGCATAAGCTTTCGTGAGTAAAAACCTCACTTCTTCGGATGCATAGAGTGAAAGACCACTATGCATCCGAAGAAGTGAGGTTTTTACTCACGAAAGCTTATGCCCAAATAAATCTGTTAGTCTTTAAGGTGCCACCAGACTCCTTGTTGTTTTTGTAGATACAGACTAACACGGCTACCCCCTGATACATTACTATGCTGGATAATGATTAGTTTCCAAACCACTTGGAAGGGAGAAAATTACTAGTGTAAGCATGCATTTGCACCAACTTGCAAAAACCTTGGTCTCCTTCACAAATGAATGCCTACAGGGGTTCATATCTATTTAGAACTATTAATGCCACATCTTTCATCCCGACTATATTAGCTGCTATTCTAAACATGAGATCTGATGGTGCGCATGCACACACACACACACACAAATAATGTGTAAGGGAAAAGGTTGGTGCCAGAGATCCTCACATTTATGGCAGTTTCTAGAACAATAAGGGCCCATCACTCAGCTTGACTAGGGACTGTAAACTCATTAGTTTCACTTTTGTTTTATAGTGAGTTTCACTTTCAGGTTCTCATGCAGGACTCCGGACCACAGTGCTGCTGTTTGGGTCTGCCACACTTCAAGGAAATGCTTACATTAAAAAAACTAGTTTTTTTTTTCAGTTTCCCACTGAAATAAAAGAAAATCATGAAAACATTTAAATTCTTCTTAGGTTCTAACATCAAAATTTGGAGTTTAACACTAATACTAACACTAATACTGCCCCTTTAATACAACCGAGAGAAATGTGTCCAGAACACTCATTACCTGCTCGCACATGAAAAGAACAAACTACTTTTTGTATTTTAGAGTTGTCTTACTTTAGAAACAAGTTTGAAGAGTGAAACTGAGCAATTCTGCCATCAGATAAGAAAGCAAGACTAGACACTACTATGGAGAGACTGGGTCCTGGAAAAATACAAGTAAATAGTGTTCTAGAACTAGAACGCTCAAGCATTAATTATTTTGGAAAAATAAAATAAAAAAAACCCAACTTTTCATTAGTCACAAAAACTACCAACTGGCCAAATACAATAACAAAAAAGAAAAAAGACTTGTATATTTTCCCCTGATCCATTGGCTTCTGTGGTGCAGGATCAGAATCCAAAAGAGCAACACTATATATAAGAGTTGACTCTAACCAATAATCAGGACATGGTTATGCTGGTGTGACCAGTGTGGTCACTCTTTTCTCATGGTATATATCTGGAATTAACAACAGACGGCAGTGTCTCTTTAAGAAGATATTATCTTTGTACTGGAAAGTGATTGACTGCAAGAGTTCAAATAATTTATAACACAGACATCATTGTGAGAACATGGTAAGGATTTGTGACTTACAATAAAGTAGAAGCACTGGATCTTGTGAATGATGCAGTAAGAGGAAAGAAAATCCCTGTCCCCAAGAGTACACACAATGCTAGGCAAATTGCTGTAAGGATCTAAAGCTGAACTGAAGGAGACAGCACCAGCCAGAAAAAGCACTGTTTCACCCACTTTTGCACCACAGCCTTCTTATAAGAAAAACAAAGTGAAACATATCCACTCCTCAGGCAGCACTACCCACATTTTTTTTTTTTTTTTTGGCTATGAATGACCTTGCACTGCTGCTATCTGTGTTGTACTGGCTGTGTGGGTAAAATGCTATCATTTCCCAGAACTGTCAGTCTGGCACCTTTCACAGACATACTGGTCTTTTCATTATTTAAAATTATGTTTGAAGGCTGCAAATAAAGTTTAATATGTTGTGACAGGGCATTGACCAGACACCGGAGAGGAGGGGGTTAATAGAGGCCTCACGGGACTGCCACATGCTGTCCCAGAAAGAAGCAGTGGGAAAGGAGCAGAAAGGAGGCAAGTTCTCCAAGCAGACTAGGGAGACAGCCAATTAAAGGGAGGCTGCATGGGGCAGCCAATCAGCAGGCTCACATAAAAGAGCTGCAGGGCCAGACAGAGTCAGTTGCTGCCCGGAGCCCAAGGAGTGAGGACTCTGTTCCTAATGGGCTGCAGGAAGGGTAGCACCTTGGACAGAGCAGTTGCCAACAGGGACTGAGGGAGCAAGAAGGAGCTCCTGGCTGGCTACTGGGACTTTCTGTCTGAATACCCTGAGAAGAGGGCAAAGAAGGTGCTAGGACAGGGAATTGAAGCACCATTGATGAAAGTTAAGGAGATGCAGCAGGAAGCTGCTATCTACAGGGTCCCTGGGTCCGGATCTGGAGTAACTGGTGGGCCCGCATCCCTCCCACTCACCACTGAAGAAATGGCTGGACTATTGAACTGAGATACTTTCCCACCACCACCAGAAAGGGGGTGTAGGTGAAAGGGTGTGGAAGATTGGCAAGGAGCTAAGTGGCGGACTGAGAATGTGACTGAATGTGAGCGGAAGATGCAGGCTGTGCAGTTGAAGGCCGTGCAATGAACCTTGTCCGGCAGATCCTGCCAAAATGTAGTTTAGTATAGTTCAGCATGTTTTTGTCTGTAAACAAGTCAGCTTATATAATATGTATGATTTACGAATGCAATGAATGTAGCCAGCTGTTGACCCCATGTAACCTTGAGATAAGTGTGGGGGGATATAGCATTGCAGCGGACTCCCTTCAGTGGAGTCCTGCCTGGCCAGCTGTCCCGGACGGTCAGAGTTCCCTGCAGCCCCGCCGCACACCCTGGGACTCCCCGTGCAGCTTGGAATGTAAGTTCTTCCTTCAGTAAAGCCTTGCTTTTTACTCTCAGGCCTGAGTGTCATTCTTTCACCGGTATCACGGCCCCCCCTTGCGGGCACAGGGGGGAAACATGAATGGTGACACGGCTGGAGGGCCAAGTCATGAAGAGGACACTGTGGTATTTGGACTGAGGTGGGTTTGAAGGCGGAGACAATGATGGGAGAGGCACAACCTGGAGAGGGTGCACCAGCTGGTGGAGCTAATCCCCAAGACAGTCAGCAGGAGGCGCTGCTGTGATAAGTGGACAACATTATATATATCAAGATAATGTCATCCAAGTTGATGATCCTCGAAATGTGTTGAATTATTAACACCTTCTTTATTGACCAACAGCTATGCAATTTACTATTTTAAAAATAGCAGATATCTCATATAGTAAAGTACAATATCTGATCCATTCCAGAAAGATTTTTGAACGCTCCCCAGTTTGCAATTTTTTTTTATCTTTTTATTTTTATTTTTTTAAGTTACAACCAGCTAGCCCTTATTCAAGACCTAAGATCATCTAGATACTGGGATGTTCATCCTATTGTACCAGCCAGGTCAGACTTAATAAAGATGGTGTGCTGGCTGTCATTAACATAATGAATTCATTGCAAACTATTTCTCCTCACTATCCCTTCAGATTCCTCTTATATACATTGAACAATAGTAACAAAATAGATCTCTCTAGTACCTCCAACAGGAGAGCCCTTGTGCAGAGGACAAATTGTCCAGCACTAATGTCTGAGTCCTTATAGAAAGAAGTGGACGCACTCAAGTGACACCTACCTCTGCTAGGATCTGCAGACATCTCATCAAAATGTCATGGTCAATGGTGTCAAAGAATGCTCATAAATCTAAAAGAATCTTTACAGTCACTACAGCCTGAGCCTCAGAGTAGGAGATCAATGACTAATGAAACAAGTGCACATTCTACCTTATACCTAGGCCTATAACCTGATTAACTAAGGTCAAGGAACATGAAGACTCAAATTGTCAAACTTCCTCACCATAATCGTCTCAGCGACTTTCCCCAAAATGGATACTGGCTTCTTTAAGACTATTTATTTGGCCCACTGCCCTTCCCCTCCAATGGGAAAATGTTGATGATAATCATCAGCAGTGAACCCTAGCACCTCCTTTCTAGCTTTCACAAGCCAGGAAGGACAGGGTGACATGGAGAATTGCTGCACCTGCAGAACCTCAATGAGCAAGACTAGCTGAAACTCAGTTAGTGAAGATTTTTTTTTGTCCATCTGAGACACTGTTCATTTCCACAACTGTAGGCAGTTCGGGCCAAATCTGAGCAATTTTATGTGCAAACATGAACACTTTTCACAGCAAAAAAATACCAAAATAGCTTTGTTGCTGAGTGGAGGCAGCTACCTATCAGTCAACTAGACCAGCTACTGTGTATGTCTTCACTGGAATTTATGGAGAAGCCAAAATCAGTAAAGTCACAACATTTGAGCTTCAAAAAAATTGCATATCATAATTAGTCAGCTTCAGCATTTAACTTTTGCAAGTAGAGCTCTACCCATCTCCTCTTTCACTTCATGTATATTGGGTCATCTGTGAGGATGAAGACAATGGAGAAAGTATTGAGAAGTCCACTGATAGTGGAGGTCAAAGACTATTGTAAAGCCTTACCAAACCATTGAAAGCCTGGTTATTAGTGGGATGAACAACCTTGCCTCTTAAGGCTGCCTAAAAAATCACTGGTACCATCCATCACCAAGGGGAATAATTATAATAGGTCAGCCATTCTTTCAGGATAGGTGCTTCAAAGCTCATATCAAAGGAAGAAACAATTGGCCCATGACAGAGAGGTAATATCCCATCACCCTACCTTTTGGTGTATCCAGCCTGGTGAGTAGAATCTATGACCACCTGGGACAGTCCCACAGTTATGAAAGTCATGACATTCTGAGCCGAGGCCAGAAGAATTGTTATTTACATAGCACTTGGTGATTTCACTGTGTGTCAGCCTCCACAATTCCAGATCCACTGTAACGAGTAATCTGGTCAACCCAACTTCTAATTTGGAGTGAGTACACCATCACCAACTCTATTCTATCCCCGTCCTGGGACTCAGAACTCAATCCCTTGGGGCAAGAGAGCTGCATTTGTGCTCAGATGGAAAAAGCACCACATTCTGAACTGTCCATATACCTAGCATCATTGTACAATATTGTGAGATTGTACAGTCCTGGTGTGAATTGTAACAAAACAAATTTTAATTTAACTGTGCTGAAAAGAGAATGCTGGGGTTGGCTTAATGGAAGGTGAAGGAATTGTCTGTTGTTGAGCTGAGAAGTTCAGCCAGTAAAGACCACTGTATGCATAAGTCATTAGAAAATGATACACAAATCAAAAGAGGTGATTTATATTTTATTCTATTTTAATTTATTCTCTATCCCAGTCCTCCCTTCAAATCATACAGGCAGCTCACAGAAAGCAGACTATATCCAGGGGTTTTAAGTCACAGACAAAAATGTAATACTAAAGTTGTAGCTAACTAATTGCAGACATATTAAATAAACAAAGGAGGAGCTGGGAGGCAACATTTCACTTTGGGCTAAATCCTAATTCCTTACTCCAGTAACTGGAACTGAGGTAGTATCTCAGGATTTAGCCCAATATGAAGAAATTCTCTCCTTCTCATCCTTTCTCAGATATCATCTCACTTTTCTAAACCAGTAAATGATTTCCTGAATTACCAAAGCATATTTACAGGGTTTGCAAGTAGCAAGTTAACACTTATTCACTCTTCAAAGGCACATTTCTGAGTGAATTTGATGTTAACAAAAGCAAGGGACTAATATCACTGCTTTATAAAAGGAATAATGCAGGCAGATGCTGTGCAAATTTCCCACACATCTCTGCCAATGAATCTCAGTCCTGACCTTAGTACCACATGCTATTCCAGTCCTGGGCATCTGTTGAGTACAGTCTGTTAAATATGCTGTGTTATGCGATTTGGTTTTCTGATAGGGACAAATAGGGATTAGGCTGAAATAACCAAACTCATACTCCTGGTGATATAAAACACAATTTGAATCCACATCTGTAGACATGGGTTCAAATTATGGGCTACCTTGTATTTTCTTTATCTGTTCTACATTGTCTAGTTAAAAATCAACTCCCAAACATAAATGCCTCCGCTTGCAACTATATTCATGAAGAAAATATGTTTTATGTGTCTATTGTTCTTTTGGAACTCTCTGTATAGAGCGGTGGTTCTCAAACTGGGAGTTGGGACCTCTCAGGGGGTCGCAAGGTTATTACATTGGGGATTGTGAGCTGTCAGCCTCCAGCCCAAACCCTGCTTTGCCTCCAGCATTTATAATGGTTTTAAATATATTTAAAAGTGTTTTTAATTTATAATGGGGGTCGCACTCAGAGGCTTGTGATGTGAAAGGGGTCACCAGTGCAAAAGTTTGAGAACCACTGGTATAGCAATAACTAATTCTTCCATGGGGGAACTTTGACGTTGCACCTATTAGAACCAACTCCACTCCTATCATATAGTTTCTGTTTTTCTCCCCTTTGTCATTATTTATTACAAGGAACACCTACCTGAAAACAGGATCTTGGTTCCCAAAGAGTAGGGCAGGATAGGAATTTTTAAAAAAATGTTTTTTGTTGGAAAATGCTAAAACCATTTTTCCCCCCACAGAAGCATATTGGTTTCATATTGGTCTCAACAAAACATTCATTAGGTGCAGAGTGGAATTTCTGGTCAAGAGAAAGTCACCCCCCAGTGTAGCCAATAGCCCAGTGGTTAGGGCACTTAGCTGGGATGTGGGATTCAGAGCAGGGACTGAACTTGGGTGTCCCACATCCCATGTGAATTCCCTGCTCACCTTGATGTTGTCTATAGTAGGGCAGGAGTTTCTCTCTTGTTCATACTTTTTGCCAAAAAATTTGAAAGGTCTCAGTTTTGTCATTCAATGGGATGAAAACAAATTTCAAAACCTTGAAATTTTTCATTAAACAGAAATTTTGTTTTCCAGACAATCCCACTGAAGAATTCATCTATTCCTAATATCTCAGTTAAATCAACAGAGCCTCACCCTCTGTAACATTACAGTCATCCTCACAGAATCCAAGTGTGATCCCACAAACAGAAAATTTTGACCTAATATGAGGACTAAGTATTAGGGGCATGAGACTGTTTGTCATACTAGTTCTTCTACTAAGGAAAAGTAGGGGACAAGAAATATAGAAACATGATAGTGTACATAAGCAAAAATGTCATACAGGATAACAGGTTGCAAAGTTCTCCATGAAGTACCAAAAAGAGTGCATTTTGAAATATATCTAAATCAATAAAATATTCTTGACCTTTCCAGTGAGAAACATCTTGTTTGAAGGATGTTCCTCATTGCTAGCTGAAATTACCAAAGGCACTGATAGTAGCTGTCCAAGAAAGTAGTAGAAACCAAGAAAATGAACACTAATTATATCTTGAGAATCTATGGTGAAATATGGGTAACTCCTATTGTGGAAATACCGACAACCCACAGGTAATGTAGATGTTTTGTTATCCATGCAAGAATCATGTACCATACTACTGCATAAAGCTCATAATCATGGAATCATAAAAAATAAAGTTGGAAAATACCTATTAAATCATCCAGCCTATCTCCCTGTCATTGCAGAATTATTCACTATGGGATATTTTGCCCTCTCTATTTTTTCAAATTAACAATTAGTCAAACTGAGTAGTATTCATTTCAGCATTACCTGTAGCTATGGCTTGGAGATCTTTTGAAAGGTAGAGGTCATTGAGTCAACTTCAGAAAGATTCTGATCTTCAGGGTCTGGACCTTCAGTGTTCATTGCAGGGTACTTGCCATCTTACAGTTGAAATGTAAATTTCTCTAGATATTGGGGAGTTCTTTTATGTCTGGTCATGGGCATAGTTTCTAAAGTGGCTCTAGTATCTGTAGATTGTTTGTAGTTTGCTTCAGAGATATATTGATCTAGATAAAAGACACAAAGTCACATTATATGCACACTCCTGCATCTTGGTAGGCATGGAGTTCGAACAAATAACATCTGTGATGGCATGACCTTGTAGCTGAAGTCATGTGGTCATGCCCTTTGCTATCTCACCTGGAAGTTCCAGTTCTGGAGCATGAATGTATTGGTGACTTCACAATAAAATACTGATTTTGGGCATGGGGGGAGGAAGCAGGAATGTAGTGTGCCAAAATCAGCTTACAAGACTGACAGTATCGATACATTGGGTCATTAAGGATTTTTGAGACTGTGTGTCATGGAGGCATATGGTGTGTCTTATGGTGTGTCGTGTAGGCATTTTCAGAGTTGGTTCAAGGCACAGGTAATTTACCATACACATATCTATAACATACATATACCGTGCTGAAGAAAAATGTTAACTGGTAGGAAGGTAACTCCATGATAAAGAACAAATGGGGTTACTAGAATTTCTTGGTGTCATCTAAACAGACTGACACATAAAAATTCAGTGTCAACATTGTATGAGTGAATTGGGCACATTTAAACACTTTTTCATCTGTTTTCTTGTTGTTATGATTTCCTCAGGGGAGTCTTAGTGGTAAAAAGACAACTAATATGTCAAACTAGACAGTAAATGGATATGTGATGTCGAGTTCATTTAAACCAACTTGTCTTACTACAACATATATGCAATTTTTGTGTGTGCAGTTTTTGATACTCATATAAAAATATTATTACCAAATTTCCTGGGGGTACTAAATGGCCAGGTGCCAAATTCCTATCTCATTGAAGCCCAGGTCAAACTCGAATTGAGTGTGAGCACGGTTTGGCCATAAAAGTGTATTTCAAACCCTTTAAGAATTAAAAAAAAAAAAAAAATTATTTTGGACCAGATCCTCAGCAGTTGTAAATTGATTTCAATGGAGCCGTGCTGAGATACAACCAGTGTAGGATCTGGCTCATTATCTTTCCTAATTCTAAATAGTTAAGTCACCAAAATTTAAGCTCATAGTTTAGATACATGTTAAATTCTCTTGCATGAACATACTTTTTATGTATTCTACAAAGGATTGAAAAGTTGTATGTTACTTTTTAAAGCAGGCAGGAGTAATTATTATGTATATCCATCCATAGCTATTGCAGCTTTATCCTAATACAAATAACTATTTTGATTTTGTGCCCCTGGGCAAATGCATTTAACTGCAGTGCACTATCTGAAAGCTCAGTTATGTGTTTTGTACTAGAATGTAAGATTTTTAACAATATACAAAGTGTTCACTTGTGGTTTCAATCATTGCAATGTGCCTGGGAGCAGCATTGCAGCCTCTCTTGAGCAAACTTAAATGACTTACTGTAGAATTTAAACTATTGCACAAAATGAAAAGTAGAAGAAAAATGTCAATAAAATTGCAAGGCAGAAGTAAAAACCTGTGTAACATTCTGAAACATAGGGAGTTCTATTCAGAAGAAATTGCAGTATATGCCCACTTCTGCAGCATGAAAGGTCATGAATTGGGTTTCCACATTCTGCTGAGCTACTGTATTAAGTAGGATAACTCACCCCAGTTACAATCATATTTGTGTACATCCCCACATACTTTCCCTATATTTTTCCCATCCATGCTCTTTTAACACATACAGCACTAGTCCTGATTTGCATCCCCCTCTCCCTCCTGACATCCCCTCCCCTTCTGCCTCAGAAGTATTTTAAGAATGTCAGAGTTAATGCCAATAAGAGCTAGAGAACCAGTTACATAGCCCCTGAATCCTCAAGCTCTTTGTAGGCAGTCATTTTAAATGGATAGGTGTTTGAGCCATGGCAGTCAAACTCGATGCACATCCTAGTTCTCTGGCATGCCTACACGCATGCCCATCTGCTAGAGTGGCATTGTGCCCACTCAAGGTAACATCACAGTTTCGACAGGAGACAGTTGCCAAGTGCAGTAGGTTTATAAAGATAGCCTGCAAAGCAAGTGATTCTTTTTCACCCTGCAAGATCCTCTTGAGGCAAGAGCTACCAAATTAGGCCCATGAACACACATTTGATTACTAGAGATCACATCTGTTGACACCTAGTGTAGAACATGCATGAGGGAATTTTGTATCCCAAAGTTTGACATGTTTGTTCCAGGCAGTTTGTGAGAATGAATAGCCAAGTCATAGGTTCTTAATGGGGATGAAGAAATAATAATAATAATATAATAAAACCCCAGATTTTGCCTGAATTTACAGAAAGTTATGTTACCATAGCAAGGTGTATGACCTGTGCTAGTAAACACATAGTAAACGGGGGGAGGGATAGCTCAGTGGTTTGAGCATTGGCCTGCTAAACCCAGGGTTGTGAGTTCAATCCTTGAGGGGGCCACTTGGGAATCTGGGGCAAAATCAGTACTTGGTCCTGCTAGTGAAGGCAGGGGGCTGGACTCCATGACCTTTCAAGGTCCCTTCCAGTTCTAGGAGATGGGATATCTCCATTATAAAAAAAAAAAAAAAAAAAACCCTAATGATCATTACCCAGTCTCAAGAGATCTCATGTCACTATTTTGACTGAACTAAATCCTAAGGGGTAACAAAGGGTAAGTGTACATAAGGGTCACGCACCCCCACCCCTGTCTGGCCCGGAGCGGAGTCGAGGCTGGGGTCACAGCTGGGGTCACAGCTGGGGGTGGGTTTGGGTCCAGGAATGGAGCCACGGTGGGTCTGGGGACACAGCCAGGGGTCGAGTCTGGGAGTGGGGCCAGAACCTGGGCCGGGTGTGGTCGGGGGGCTGAGGCTGGGAGCAGGGCCGAGTGCATGGCTGGGGGCAGGGGCAGAACAGAGGTGAGAGAAGAGCGGGGCTGGATGGCGCTCCCTTCCCATCCCCTTTGGGGGCTGACCTGGCCTCCCCAATCCCCCAAATGTTCCTCCATGTGCCATGCCCCCCTAGGGGAGCATGCCCCGCAGTTTGGGGACTTCTGCATAGGGATCCATTTGTCCTCTTGTCTCTAAGCGTATAGAGGCTGCTTCAGCTGATTGGAAATATGATTATGATGAAAATCCTGGAAAATTATTATTTTTTCCAGTCTAAAAGTGACAGTAAGGGCCAGATTATTAAAATGGTCTCAACCTGGCCTCTACTTTTACAGGCAGTTTTGTTAATTAATTGTTTAAAAGCACAACAAATTGTGATCACCAATACACTGTGTGCTGTTTATCACTTTTGCCTGATTTTATCTATGGTGTTGCGTATTTTTAAGGATGAGGAAATTATCGCAAACCAGTTAAATGCAATAAATGCAAGTGAGGACTCTGACTACTAGCATTTAGCTATCTAACTAGCTGAGTACAGTCACAATATTGTTGAATTTACCTTTTCATGAAGATAGAGACAAATGAGGATATTAAACAAAGTCATGAAATGATTATAGAGGAAGGTGATGTGATATAAACAGAAGGAATAAAAATCTTGGTACTACAAGTCATCGGGATTTCCCCATGGCTTAAAGGAAATGTCTTCATGGAAATGTGTAGAGGTCATCTCAGTACTCTTATTACTCAAACTCCTTGCAGCTTTTGATATAATCCATCACAGGATACTTTTGATCAGCTGACACAACACAGCTGCAGTTGATGGACAGAACTGGTGATGAGATGCCACAATAAATTGATGATACCCAGTTCTATAATCTCATTTTCCCCATAGATATAAAATGAAAAATGTCAAAAAATGACGCAACACCTACAAGAGTCTTCTTCTGGAGGAAGAGCAGCTGGCTCAACCTGAGCAAGACTAAAATGGTGCTGTTTGGGAAAGGGAAATACTCTGAAAAAATAACTGGCACGTTGATCTCCCCTTCCAGCAAAGGCATTTGTCCCAACTCATCGAAGTGTTGCAAAAGTGCCTTCTTTCACCTTCAATTAGCTAGAGAACTTCATCCGGGAGAAGGACCTGACCACAGCGATCTATGGATTTGTCACCTCCAGAATGAATTACTGCAGTCACTGGGGCTAAATATAGATACAAAGGGATTCAGATCACAGAGAATACTAGGCCACTGTGAGCACATCCTACCTGTGCTAAGATCCCTCCACTGGCTCCCAGTCCACTTCTGGTGCCAATTCAAGGTCTTTGTCTTGTCTTGTTGGGTGTGGAGGGTCACTGTCTATTAGTCTATCCAAGTGCTTCTTCAGTGTACCTCACCCCTGACTTGAAGGACCATTGGATAATGAAGGATCAGTTAAGTCTCCAGTAACTCCTTGACCTTTCTCCTGAGAATGCCAAAAATGGTGCAAATAATGTAAACTGGATGCAGATACTTGTCCCTTGGAAATTGGACAGAGACAAGACTCATCGGTCACTTTTGAGGTGGTAACAACTTTTGATCACTGCAACCTGGGTAAACATTTTATTTTTTAAAGTAAGAAATAATAATTACTAATAAATCACTGGCCTATATGCATACATAATTTGTATAAATAGAACTATAAATTTCAGGTGCATGATACACAGAGAATAAGTTTGGTCCAATTCTTTAGCTGTAGACCTGATCTAATCAAGAATAATGACTGCAATCATAGCACATTTCTTTACCTAACCTGGGTAGAGTCGTTCTTCATATCTGCTGCCTCCTATTAAGCAAGAGAACCAAAAAGGGGACTCATGACTGATATTGCTCCATTCAGCCAGCGCAGCAGGTCACTAGATAATGGCTGGCTTGGCAGGGGTCCAGAGCAAGGAATTCTGCATAGATGTTCTTCACCACTGGAAGTATGGTAGAAGAAAAGCATTATCAGAGAGAGTAAATGAGTCAGGGATAAAAGGAAGAAAAAAGTGATGGAAAATTATTCTGTTTTAAAAGATGTCATTTGGTATTTTCAAAAGGCAAAATTTATTTTTTGTCTTCTGACAAATGAACGTAGAAATGTGCATGCCTTGTGGCCTAAAGGACAACACAGTGGGATCAATATTCTTTTTGTACTCTATGAAGCTTGAGATTAAAGTCCCCACTGATAAACTGAACATTCTTTAAAAGTGACCAGAAGCAAACAGTGTCTGTTTGCTGGTACTTTATTACAAAGATACTACTGAGAATAGCTGAGAATATTATTTGATCTTAAACAGGTTGACCAGATGATTGCAGTTGGCTCCAGTACATGAGATGCTTTCTGCAAATTATTGTTTCTGGTTACAAACCTTTATAATATCTCAGAATGAATTATGTATGTATTTCATGTTTTCTTTTCTCTTATCAGCCTTGATGTTCTCATTTCAAGTTTCACCCTAGCCTCCTAATAATGCAATATTGAGGCCATTCAGACACTAATTATGCCTCCATGGCTTTCTTGAAATGACTAAATCAGCATCAGTTCTATAATTATCATTAGCAAGTTTGTATCAGTGCCTCACATCACATGAAAAGCTTAACTTTAAATGATTTATGAATATATGCATCTATAACATGGAATATGCACTCTTTAATTGTATACATATACGTATATGATACACATATGCACACATATTTTAGCTATGTACCTGTATAGATACACATACACATTTGTGTGTATAGTATACTGCTCTGTACACAATTTAAACACAGTCCTACTATATGAAAAATATATTTACAATCACATACTAACAATATTGTTTCCCTAATTTAATGAGTTGGTATATATGAGAATACCGAATACCAAATGAATACAGTCGTTAAACATCAGCAGTATTTAAACAGTACAAACATAAGCAAGCATTTCTGATACACAAGACTAGTTCTCAGACTTGATGACTTCTTAATTTTCATTATGTTTAAACAGAAACCTGGCAAAAATGATTGACAGGACAGGAAGAAATATCCAAATGCAATTCCTCTATATTTTCATCATTTCTGAATTTGAATTATTCATGTTGCCAGTAGTCATTTGTCATGAAAACAAATCAAGATACATATACTACAGTGCTATACTTCCATATGTTTATAAACTGTTTACAGTGCATCATTCATATATGTTAAGAAGGACATAAATATATGGGCAAAAAGTATTGGAAACAGTACAAAATAAAACCATTTTCATAACTTTAGCCTTGGTGATAAATCCAACGTATATTACAGAAAAAAAAGCATAGTATAGATGGAATATAGACTTCTTTAAATCAAGTATTCCTGAAAAGAATAACCTCTATTCCTGGGAACTGAGAGACTTAAGGACTCATATAAACCTCAGTTTCCTGTGAGGTGGCACAATATGTCACAAAACTTTATGCCAGCCAATGACAACTAATTTTTAAAAATTCTAGAGTCCTTTCCAGTACTGATTCTTTTTTTTTTTTTTTTTGTATGAAAAGTAGTGCCAGTCTCTGGTATTTTATGACCTATATTATTACCCTCTGGGTAGTGGAATGATGGTGCCAAACTAATTATTGCTTTGTCTAATTTTAAACCCAGGTCTAGAGAGATTAACAACTTGCGCATTAATTCCAAGCATCAATAGCCCACCTAACATAATAGTTTTAAATGAATTAAAAAACTGGCTCTGAAAACTTTTATATATTCTGGGCCAGACCCTCATCTGATGTAAATTACCATAGCTCCATTGACTTCAATGAAGTTATGCCAAATTACACCAGCTGAAGATCTGGCCCTTTTTACGCAGGAAATTATTTTTTTCTTTAATCTATATAAATGTCAGAGGGCAAGACTCTGATCTCATTTATGCTGGCGTAAATCCAGAACAAGTCTGTTAAAGTCATTGGAGTGATTCAAAATGTACACTGCTGTAAATGAGATCAGAATCTGGCGCGGAATGTACTTTACTTTAGGTTCCTTAAATGCACATACCAGAGCTGTTGGGGAACTTTGCAGTCTTATGCACTTAACAAAACGTGCTAAGCTACAAGAGTGGATATTCACAAACTTGGAAAGTATGAATATTACTTTATAGGTAGGTACAAAAATAGAAACTGCAGTGTTTCTCTATTTGCTCCTTCAATTCCGTTATTTAATTTTTAAAGGAACTAGATGCATTAAACAACCTACGAATTTTAGGAATGCTACTTGAAATTGAAACAATCCATTGATAAATTATTACTAGAGATTGTCTCACACCAGAACTTCCAGACATGAAGACGCTCCAGATTTAGGGAAGTGTGGTTCTGAAGTTGGGAACTCTCTCTAATTGTCACAACTTTCCAGTTCCATAAAAATGTGTGCAAATATGAATGATACCAAAACCAGTGTAAGGGACAGGTGCTCAAACTACTCCAGTTAGTCTTAAAGTTAAAGAAAAATAAAATAATCTAGCAAAGTGTGTAGTACATCAAAATTAAAAACTTCAATGGAATTGAAAGAGATTTTTCAGCACTTTCCATTATGCAGGAGACACATAAAAACATCTGAAAGAAAACATTTCAGCATAAACATTTAATTCAGTGTCAAGATATCACAGGCAGTTGTGCTAATGGAGTCTCTTTGCATCTGTTGCATAGGCTGCTGTATGGCTAAATTGACCCCCTTGATACTATTGGACAGTAGTCTGACTCATTTTTAATTCTGATTAAGTTGTGCAATTGTATCAATTTAAGGTCAAGGTCCTGAATAAATTCTTTTGTGAGAACTGTTAGCAGGTCTTTTAAAATTAAAAAGACCCATATGTTTAATGGTCTTATGAGAATAGAATTACAAATGATGATCTTTAAAATAAATTGTAATTTTATGGAAACTTATTAAGAGAATTTATTGTAAGTGCTACTGTCAGCTTTGTGAGCAATAACAGAAAGAGAGCAACAGATATTTATTCATGCATTTTGGCTTTGCCTTTATTTGCTGCAGTTGATTTTTATAGGAGGTGGGTTCTTTATAGATTATTTTGTGTATGGTCCTCACTGGTAGTTTGATGCTACAAGGTGCTGTTCATTCTGGTCCTGATCCAGTAAAGCACTTAAATATGTGCTTAACTTTAAGAACATGAATCCCATTAACTTTAATAGGTTTGCTCATGTGCTTAAAGTTAAGCACATACTTACATGCTCTGATTGGAATCAGAGTGCTCAGCACTTTGCAGGATTGAACCCTACTCATGAAATGTCAACATACTAAAAAAAGCAGTTGTAGGTGTAAAAAGGAAAGACAAGTTAACAAGGCTTGGTTATTAAATTGTTGATGATGGCTAAAGGTGATTCTTCTGGTAGTGCCAACCACAACTACATTATTTTATTTTTATAACATCTTTATATCCACTCTAAGGAGATGCATCACACCTAAAACTCTATAAGAAAGAAGTTCTGCAGATGGCAGTGGTACTCAGATTATCTAAATAGTTCTTAGAGAAGTGTAAATCCCATATATTTTCTTCCTTTTTTCTTCAAAGAGGTAACATAGACCTTTCTGAAATACTGGTACATTGAATGTTGGAATGCCATTTTGTTTTGGATACTTGATTTAAGCTCATAAAAAGCACATTCCTATAGGTGAATGACCAGCTAGAATAGATAAAATGTTTCATTCATATAAAAAGCTTTAGAGGTGGCTGCACAGATAGATTGATAATGTTGCTCTATGACTCAGATGAACCCATAATATTAAAAACAGATTTTCAGAACAATACAAATCACAAACATTGTGCTAATTTTGCTATCAAAGCAATTTAGCTTTGGGAAGATCAATGTCATAATTTAAAAATATTGCTTAAAACAGTTATTTGCCTGTGAGTAAAGCAGCCTTACCCCATCAAAAAGAAATCTTCGGTTAGAAATCTGCTCCTGAAACAATAGCAAATAAATCCCAATGTGGATCTTATCAGACATGCAAATCCTATAATATATATTCTATTAAACAAATCTTTTTTTCTGAGTATGTGTAATTTTGAGGAATTTTGAAACGGCATATAAATATATGCAGTGTTCTGTTAAATAGTTTTCCTTTTCTTTGATTCCAAAGTTAATTACATTCATTTGTATGTTAAATGAAAGATTTTATAATATGTATTTCGAAATCAGATACAAAATGTTGCTCGGATGAATATATAAGGTGGTTGAAAAAAGTAAGCTACTAGCTGCAATCTAGTAATAATGATTTGGGCTGAAATTTTCCTTGTCAAGCTGCATTTTTGGGAAAATGTCATCAGAAACTGTTAAGCTATTTCTCAGAACAAGAGTGGGAAAGAATATATTGTTTTGCCCTTGTTAAAAAAATCTTACAACCATTTTGTTGAGACGCTCTAGTGCCTTCATGCTTTGGAGCAAGGACTTGACATTTGGCAAGGGAGTCAGCCAGGTCACAGGGATATGCCTTTTGCCATCCTTGTGAAAATTTACCCAAAACTGACGAACATCTCAGTTTGCACATATTCAGTAAAGACTTGTTAGAATTTGTAAGCTAAATTCATTGAAGATTCTATCTGCACTGAGCATGCTCCCTCATAGCACTTTCTGAAATTGCTCCTTCTGAATGCCAGTGACAGTTGTGATCCTGGATGCAAGACCTAGGGTGACCAGATGTTCCGATTTTATAGGGACAGTCCCGATATTTGGGGCTTTGTCTTATATAGGTACTAATTACCCCCCACCCCATCCTGATTTTTCATACGTGCTATCTGGTCACCCTAGCAAGACCTGAGAGAATGAAGACTCTGTCCTCTGCTCTCAATGCTTCCCTTGCTGATGCCCAGGCACCGTGGAGGAGGAAGCAGCTTGACAACTAGACAGAGAGCTGAGGTATTTGTATAAAGTTCTTAATTAGTCACTGGAGTAGGGTCTGGAACCTGGATCCACTCAGTTATAGTGGTCACTATAGAGTCACTCACTCTGTTTCGGGCCCAATGAATGTTTAAGTAATTATACAAAGTGGAACATCATCAATATGAGAGACTGAGAAAGACCCATCCCAGAACACCCTATAGCCCAGTGTTTAGGGCATTCACCCAGGAGTGGGAGACCTAGTTCAAGATCTGGCTCCAAATGAAGCAGAATGGGGATTTGAACCAGGATTATAGCGGAGGTGGGACCGGCACCTCTTCTTCCTGGGATTTTCTTGAGAAAGGGCTGACCTGTTTTAGGACCCTAATTCTAGGAGAGGGTTCATGACTGTGAATCCCAAGTGAATATGGATACCTCCCTCTGGCCTTGAGTTAGGTGCCTATCTCCCTTCAAGGAGCAGGGCCTAAGCCATCTCTTGGATATTTTGTGCTGCTTAGCTTGATGTGCTGGCTTTTGTGAATCCCATTCTTAGGTGTCCAACATTTGCCATGCATTATATAGGAAACCTAACTCAGGGCTATGAATTCCACTGAGCAGCAGGAGGCCTAAAGTTAGTTGTTGCAACTTTGAGCTGAAATCCTCTTTGTGGATCTAGCCATGAGTCTGTATTCCTTACAATGGTAAACAACCTATTGAAGTCAAGGGAAGTTTGAAA
The DNA here is from genome assembly GCF_027887155.1 of Malaclemys terrapin pileata. Classification (NCBI taxonomy): domain Eukaryota; kingdom Metazoa; phylum Chordata; order Testudines; family Emydidae; genus Malaclemys; species Malaclemys terrapin. The sequence continues at coordinate 45,968,211 of NC_071515.1, forward strand.
AAAAAAAAAAGGGACCAACCAATGTGATCATCTAGTCTGTCCTCCTGCTTAACACAGGCCATAGGACTTCCCTGAATTAATTCCTAGTTGAACTAGAGCATAACTTTAAGAAAGCTTAGGCTCCCACTGAAATCAATGGGAGTCTTTAAAAAAAATAGATATTTTGCCTGTTTAAAAAGTGCAGAATTTGCCCCAAATGGGCTACATCTGATCAAAATTATCTGTTTTTACACAACATCAGAACGGAAATGAAAGTTTTCCCTAAGCCTTAGTATTCAGTCCCCAGATAGTTGTGCTTTTTCTTGGTCTTCTACCTTTGGTTCTTTTAGTCATTGAATAATGGCTTGATCTTGTTGCTGCTCTATGAGTGGAATTTCCACTGAATTGTATAGAAAAGCTGCAGGATCTCCAGGGTGGAATCCTGGCTCCACTGAAGTAACTGAGAGTTTACCATTGTCTTCTGTGGGCCCAGTTCACATGTGGTTTGTAAATTACCTTCAAATCAATTAAATAGTCCTAACCATTCTGAATGAAATTCACTCCCATGCAGAGAGCCAGCCCAAGACCTGTGAACCACTTACATCCCTCTTCAGCTCTATTTTGAAGTTTCAACTAGGATGTAAGTTGTGCATTGGCTTTGTTTTGGTCCTCCGCAAAGGAGTGAATTTAATCTCTGAGACCTATTGTGAAGGACATGGGAACTGCCTGTGGTATTTCATGAATATTATATGTCCATCTGCTTGTTTGATTGTTACTGTGTTGTTGTTTGCTATTGGATTACCAACATTTAATTCGAACTGAGGTTAGTGGCATGTGTGGAGGAAAGGGAATCATAGCTTCAGATTGCCCCATTTCCTGATACTTACAGAACAGTGCAAGTATCATTTGCTTTAGAAGTTTTCTTCAGACCATGATGAGTTCAATAGTTTGGCTTGACACAGAGGAGGGATCCTAGTTTGTATTCACAGGGAGAGCTAAGTGGGGAAAAACTAAACAAAGAACTTTTGGGTTGATAGTCCTGGAAGAACAGGTGAGAATGAAACAAAGACTACTGGGGGACAGTCTGAATCTCAGTCCCCTGAGGTTGGAGTGTCCAGGATAAACTACCTAAGCCTATAGGTAAGATAACTATCCATGTAGGCCTTTTACTGTGTTATAGCCCCTTTCCTTTTGCGATGTTTTGTTCCTACAATTGAAATTAAACAATACTTTGTTTTTTAAAAGGCTTTTTGGGTCATTGTGTTCACCACTGGTCACAGCTCTTGAAGGGAAGACTTGCTAGGGCCAAGCTCAGTTCGACCTGCTGAACAATAAACAGTTTGTAAACAGGGTGCTGTAGCCCTGATCTAAGAGTGGGATAATTATGGGACTCCACCAGGAAAGAGGGGAAGGTGGGAAGCATGTCACCTAAAGAGTTGTACTCTGAGAGATCCAGAAATGGGTCAGAGGTACAGTTAACCCTGAACTGTGACACCTTCTTTGAAATATTGATGGCATTGTCTGCCGTGCTAAAGAACATGCTTCCATTTATCTATCAATCCATGTATGAAATTACAATGAACTAAAGATTGTTTCAAAACACACCATAGTTTCCCTTATAGCTTTACAGGGTACGCTATGGAGAAGATGTGACGTCTAGCTACTATAATGCTGGTATCTTTAGACTAGGATAGATAGAAGGACATCATGATTATGTATTATTATTTGTTTTTCACGTTTTGAATGGTTTCAGTGTAATTGACCCAGGTTTGCTGAAAAGGTCTGTGTACCTTCCATACTGACTTTAGAGTTAGTAACAAAACCTGAAACCACACAAGTTTCATGTGGTTTTGAGTTTTATTCTGAACATTTCACCTACCTCAAGAAATAGGCTCAAGATGAGGTTTTCAGTCTGAGTGTGTGTGAGAAGTTCACTTTCAAAATGATCAGGATTGGTTGGTGATATTTTCAAACTAAGGGCAAACAAAATTCAATCCTGTACAGAGGACCCGGGTGAAGCCTCTGCTCAAGCGTCAATTCAGACCTCAGAATAGGAATTAAATGGGATTTAAGTGGTGCATAGGCCTTGTGTTGACCCTGTGAACACAAGTCAATTTCACCTCATATGTATGTATTGACATGGCTACTGACTGGATGCTGACTACTTTAATGTAATGAGCTGTCATAAAGGAGGGAAAGTATACTGTATGGAGATCAAGTTTAAATACTAGAGTTAATGCAATTAAACAATTGATAAATAAATAATTCAATGGTCAGGCAATTCCAAAAGTCATGGTGCTCCCAATAGTGTTGCCAAATCTGATTCTCGTGATATCTAGTGTTTTTCTTAAAGCCCCAGCTCCTAGAGTCCAGTAATTATGCAAGAAGCTCAGATTTCATTTTTTTAAGTACCTTTCTAGCCCTCATGGTTGTGAAGAAAAGTCAGAAAATCGGAACCCTAAAGTCTCAAAAACTGCAAGGAAAATAAAAGGAACCCCAAACATATATTTTTTAAAAATCTCATGATGTGGAGGGGCCCTGACTCATGAGTTTTGATGCTTGTGGTTGGCAATCTTGTTGTACATTGTGTATATAAACAGTGGTACATTAAAGTTTACCTTTAACAAGGAAAGCAGGAGTAGAAAATACTACAAACAGTATGCACAACAGGGCCAGGTTAATGTTTCACTAGAAATGTTAACTTTGTGAATTTTGCTTTAAGCTCACCCTTAATCTTATATTAATACTAGTATTTGCGCTTAATTTCCCTGGTCCTTGCAAAGAAAAAAGACAAGGAAATGAGCTGCTAAAGGCAATGTTAATAGGCACATTCTAAACTGAGGTTCCATTAAACTGTGGAGGCTTTTACTGATGTCTTGTTTAACAAATATGACAAATGACTTGTTTAACAAATGTGTCCTCTGTTGGGGCATCCACAGCACATACTTCCTTAACTGACAGTTAGTCACCCGCCCCCCACTCTGCCCCCTTAACTCCATGTAAAAGGGCCAGAGAGATGGGGTCAAGGGGCGAGGATGGGGCCCGGGCCCAAAGGCCCTGCTTCCTGCCGAGGAGGCTTCCCCCTGTGCAGGCTTTGCAGAGACATTCATAGGAAGCATGTTGAGGACAGGGCCACTTCTCATAGTTCTGTGGAGATTCTGATCCATACTGAGGCCCATAGGTAGCTCCAGGAAGGTGCTGTAACTTGGGACCCCAATGCTTTGGAGATCTTCCAGGAGGCTCTCCAGCCCCTCGAGAAGCCCATGTTGATTAGATTAGAAGGTTGAAAAGGTGTCTGAAAGCCATGTTAGTTCCACTCCCCCTGGGCTTTGAGTTCTGTTTGGGCACTGAGTTAAATGGTGTGAAAGGACCATTCTGCAATTGGGGCTATGCTCTGTCTTTTTCCAGTCACACCCCAAACAGGCGTCCTATATCTAGGGTGGCAACCGGGGTGTGAGGTTGGGTTCACAGTGATGGCTATACCCACTCTTTGCAATCCAGAGATTCCCCTTTAACTAATGGAATCCCCTGGTAGCTGGTTATGCTGGCTTTCTGTCCACTGATCTGGTCCATGCCAAGGATCTAGCCCATATTGTTTTGTCTGTGTTTTTCTAACCCACCAGCCCTCACCCTGAAGATCCTGGCCTCCTGAAAGAACCACCAGCCAACTGGCGAAATTTACCCAGGAGCTAGTTGAATGCATGATCATTTCAAGGACCATCTTCCATCAGATTGGTCATATGTTGCCACCCTGTCATTTGTCTCTCCACCTTAGGGAATCTCCATCCCCACACCTTCCCCAGGAATTAGGGAATGCAGGTTCCCAAGAAAATCAGAAATCTCACTTCGGCCTCCCTTGTTTTTCTGCATCTGCTTCACGGTTGCTCCTAGAGCTGGTGTGCTGCTGCAGGAAAGGCACAAAGAGGAACAGCAAGCTTTCTCTAAGATGCCATCACTCCGACTGGATGCACCTCCCTCACTCTCCAGCAAAAATTATCCCTCCCCACCGCTCTTGTCCACTCCCATGTCACACAGTACATCTTGTCTTCTTGCTTTGAATATCTGATCGAACTCCCCCAGGTCTGAAAGCAATGAAGATCCACCCATAGCATCTCTACACCACTTTCAGGATCAGCGAGAGGGGAGTATAACTAACCAGGGACAACCATGTGCCCTACCTCCTCCAGAACAGGGGGGCAGGGGCAGGGTCTGCCTCCTCACTAGCACAGAAGAAGATAAAGATCCTCTTGTAGTCCTAAATTCCCCAGCTCTGGGAGCAGGAATGAAAATCGTCCTTGTGGAATCCCTCCTGTCATGGTGAGTGTGAGTAGAGATGGGGATTGTATGTGCTAGCAAGAGAAAGAGGAGGGGGAAATGGTTTGTGAGAGTAGGAGAAAGACATAGATACATGTGGGTATACAAGAGAAGAGTGTTTTATGTGAGAGATTGATAGGAATAGAACTGAGTGTTTGTGAGAGAGCCTGACTTGTGGTGTTTGGCCACGTTATGCCTGGTCTGCCAGCCTAAAGAGGTTGGAAAGCAATCCTAAGAATCCTTTGGCGGATTCCTCCCAGCAGCCGGTTCTGTGCCATTCCACTGAAGCTGCTGGGGATGTGCTGGAGAAAGGAAGTGTGGATGGGGTGTTCCTATGCCTCGCTTGTTTCTGCTTGTCAGATAGAAGGTGTTGACAGCTGGGCTCAAGTTGAGGCAACTCCTGAGGCCTGGTCTAGAAAATTAGGTTGGTCATGGGTATGAAAAATCCACCCCAGAGTGGTGTTGTTGAACTGACCTAAGTTCCCGGGTGGACGGCACTAGTTTGATGTAAGAATTCTTCTGTTGACCTAGTTACCACCTCTTGGGGAGTGTCTTACATACTCTGATAGGAGAACCCTTCCCATTGGCATAGGTAGTGTGTATGCTGAAGCGCTACAGCAGTGCAGCGGCAGTGGCATAACTTCATAAAAGGGAAATGTGAAGATGGCATAAAGCCTTGAGTGTCTCACTTCATCCATTTGCTGAGTGGAGTATGGGCACAGGCATGAATTTGGCTGGAGAGAGGAGAATTAGAATTCTTAGTACTTTTATAGCACTTTACATCTTCAAAACACTATACAAACGTTGACTAATTAATCCTCACACGGCTTCTTTCGGTAGGTGTCACCATCCCCATTTAATAGATGGGGAAACTGAGACAAAGGTGAAGGGACTTGCCCAAGGCCATATACTGAGTCAGTGGCAGAGCTAGGTTCAGAACTGAGGACCGTCTGCCTTCCCACCCTGTGCTTATTCTTCCAGAACTGGGCATGTGTGTGTGTGAGAGAGACCTCTTGGGCTGAGGACTGAGAGAAGGGTGTGTGCCTGTCTGTGTGTGTTTGGCGCTAAGACCAGAGGAAGAAAGGCTGAGAAATCACAGCTGACAGGCAGGAGCCTGGGGATGCCAAGCCCCAGCTGGTCAGCACCAGGGAGTGGGGTGGAAGAAGCAGAGCATTTTTATTTTTAAAAATATTGTTTCATTCTTTCCCCCAAACCCAGGCTGGGCACTGCCAGGGGGCCCCCTTAGTTCCTTTGCCCACTGAACCTTTCCCCTTCAATCTTCTCCCTCTCTAACACTTCGGTCACCCTGCCACAGCTTGTCATGCCGCCCACCAACTCTGTTGATCAGAGGGTATTGCTGAGGGGCAGCTGCAGACACTGGAGACACTGCCGCTGCTCAGGGGAGGGGGAGGGGAGCTCGGGAGTCGCTGCTGCTGCCGCTGGGGGATGGGGTGGGACATGGAGACAGTGCTGCTGAGGGGGAGACGGCTCTAGGAACATTGCTGCGGCGGGAGGCAGGGGCTAGGGATGGAAGTGGGGATCCCAACTCATTTAGTTCCCGCTTCCCCCGCTGCCACAGAGGAAAGAGAGTGAGAGCGCTCGGGCTGCTTTGCCATGACCTCCCGGCCACCTCCAGCCCGTGTTTGCGTGTTCCCCTGCAAGCGGCAGCAGCCCCTGCCATGTAACATGACCTGTGCAGCCACGGCCCTGTGCAGCGCAGCCATTGAGCTCGCCCTGCACATGAATCTCTTGCGTGTCTCCCCCTCGCCCCTTTGAAAACTGATCTTTGGCTCTTAGTGTGAAAGTGATTTGAATTTGGCTCGGCGGCGCTCTGCGCAGGCGTCCAGCTGCTGGCATGCTGGCTCCTTGCAAAGCAGCTGTTTTGGGTTTGAAATTCCAACATGGCAGAGGCTGCAGTCAGTCTTCCCTTCAAAAACTTGGAATGATTTCAAATCATAGGCACCTTCACTTAACCCGAGCCCCTATTCATCAGCAAACACAGCGGATCGATGCTACTCTAACCTATCGCGTTCTCGTACCAAACCTGCAGGTAAGACGATCCTTTGCATTTTTCCAGCGATCATTTTTTTTTTAATTAATCTTAAAGCTATCCAACACAGACATATATATATTTTTAAAATCGCCTGCTTGTGCCTTAAATATTTAATCTAATTTGCAATCGTTTAATATAGTAAATATTTCCAGCCTGCTTTCCTAATTGTAGTCTGGAAAGTACAGATATACAATTGCAGTGCATGTTTTTTTTTTTTTTTTCCTTCTTGATCATTGCCAACAATAGTAGGGAGATTAAGAGTTCGCGATTGCAAGATCCTTCCCAACCTCCTTCCTTTAATTGATTTATTTTTAAGTTGTATTAAACATAATAAAGTGCAGGTAATGTGGGACTACGCTTTCTCAGGGAACTTACTTCTAAGTAAATAAGTGCAAATAAGAATCTCGTAGAACAAAAGTTGGGGTTAAATCTTAGCTGGGGGGACATGACTATGTCAGAGGAGCTGTTGCAGTAAAATGTAAGCACATCATCTTGGAGGGGGTACAGCGTGGTGGGCGTATTGTTGGCTTGGAACGGAGAGAAAGATGTATAATTTAATGGTATATACAATCCACTGATCCTATTACTATCCTCCCTGGAGCTCTTGTTAGTTTCAATGGGAGTGAGTGAAATTGACATGGACTTGCATTCCTGGTCATGTGCTTTTTTTCCCTTTCTTTCTTCTCTTGTGATCTGAGATCCCCTTTTTGTTGATGTTGCTTTCCCACTTAATTATATGCATGTAGGTTAAATGAATACCTGACGAAAGGGCCCACGTTTCAAGGCAGTGACATTTGATAGCTGAGAGGAAAAGTGGCTTTAATGAAAAGCAACCTTTGGAATTCCTGCTTGTGAAAAATCCAATTCAGCTTTTTGTGCTGCCAGCAAGAAATGATCAGTAGCACCAGTGTTTATGGTATGTCCGTTTTGGGATCTACTTCCTTTGCATCTAAATAGCAAAGACAAATTTAAATAGCATGATAAAGCACTGAGGAATTTGCATGTGAATATGACTAGTAATAAACCTAATGTTTAATGGTAAATTTTCAACTGTGTAAATAAGCATTTTTTCTTGCTATCATTTCTTCTTTGATTTTAGAATTAGTTTGTCCATTGTATTGATCTCAGTTGTAAACCTAAAGTTGCATGGTACTAGCAGTGCACTATAAACACCACCGAACTCAAATAGTATGTAAATTAGTAAAATTCAGTGACTGGAGAAGGAAAAACACTTAGTAACAAATCCACACACACACCTATATGTCTCTCTGTATATACACATACACACGGCTAAAATACAGTATTTTTCTATTTCAAACTAATGATATTATTGACTGTTTCTCTGAACTCCAGCTGATCTCTCCCCACTTTAGGCGTAATCAGTTCCCGCAGGTTTTAGCTGATGATGGGGGAGGAAATGGTTTGCATGTAAACAAAACAAAAATACAGTTGTGATCGATTGTTTATTGTCGTTGATGAGCAGGATATTTTATGCTAGTGTACATGTGTCTGGCTGTCATTGCTTTATTGTTAACGTCTAATAGAATGAAATAATCAGATGCTCAAATTGACTTAATTTTTTAAACCTCTCACTCTCAACCCCCCAGCAGTCCCATCTGCCCCCCCCTCCACCCCCCCCAAAAAAAGTCAGATAAAATGGAGCATGGGGGATTTCAATAGACCTTGTTGCGGTGCAGTATGTACACTTCCAGATATGCAATTAAGACTAGAGAACTAGCAACAGAAACAGCTATTAATCTATTTTGTACAAGCAAAGGGTCGTGGTGGGGAGATATGCTGACTTTTAATAGCATGTGATAGTAACAAATAAGGATAGAGAGAACACTGGGGAAAGAGGGAATCTGGAGTGTGTGGTGGTTGATCTCTCGTAATAACGCATCTGAATGCAAGAAAGGGATTGAGAGAGCAGTTGCACAATGTACACTCCTATTTTGGCGCTGTAGGTGACTCTGTGTATGTGTGTGTGTGTATATATATATGTGTATATATACATATATATGCTGGACTGCTATACAATGGGGATGATCTAATTGAATTTTGCATTTGGAACTTGTTGACTTTAAAGCAATCAATAAGGCAACTGTTTATTTCAGATGCACATAATTTGCCCTGAGAAATGTTTTGAGGAGCGAGAGGGGGACAAAGCTTTTTTTTTTTTTTTCTCCTTCTCCTAGAGCTGTTGGAGCGAATGTGATTGCCAGATGGGAAATTTCCCTCTGTGATGTTAAAGCTGTAATATATATTCAGAGCAGATTGGACTGCTGCTTGTGATGAGGAGGATATTACATTTATAAATTTTAAATCGGGAATCGGACTGTATGCTCATAGCTGAAATTGGATGGTGTGGACAGGTGGATGTTTCAATGTGATTCCCGGATGATAGTAGTAGTAGTAGTAGTAGTAGTAATAATAATAATAATAATAATAAGAGAAATATGCAATAAACATAGTAGTGCTAGGCAGTTATGTATATTCTAAGGCGTTTAGGTAAATATTTTAAGATGTGCTTTGTTCCCTAGAAAATCTTAGCTAGTTTGTGTGTTGTTTGTTTTTAAAGCCCACTCTTAAATGAAATATTATCAGTTACATGTCTGAAGAAAAGTTTTGATACAATTATTGTTGCCAGCAGATGCACCTCCTTTCTAGTTTTTGTTTTGCCCAATTATGTGGCCTGACACAGCCACAAACCTGAAAGGCTGGAAAGTGGGAACTAGTCACACTCGAGCAGCTCTGCTGTTGCAAATTAAAAGTGTTTTGTGGTCAGGAAATGAAAACTACAATGTCTCTTTTGAACAAGTCGTTTATCAAGAGAAACATCTATCAAGCAGTGACTTGTCACATTGATCCTCTAAAAGTTAGATTGGAGGTGGAAACTGCTTTGATGTTGTTGGTTTTTTTTTTAATTCTAAATTTATAAAACTGAAAGAGCTAAAGAAACTAGGACGAATATAAATTTAAAAATCACTTCTCTCTGGGTATGACAAAACCAAAATTTTGTAACTACTGTACTGTGGTACAGAACCGAGGAAAATAAGGAGGTATCAGATATTCGTCATATTTTTTTCCATAATAAAACTTTAACTTTGAATGTGTGGCACGTGCATTTATGTTCATACTTATAAAAACTTGTCTGTATGTTCATACATTTTATCAGGCATGCTTTCTTGCTCAGTAGTGCATCTGTTGCTTTCAAACTGAAAGACCTTTTCCTTCTTGCTATTGTGGTGCTGTTTACAAAGTTTTGATGGAAAAAAAACAAATCCCAGTTTTCTGCCTTCATTTCAATTTTGTGTTTCTCATGCTGTATTTGTCATCCTCCGCACATCTCCCATAATGTAAAGTTTCTCCTACTGCCAAACTGTTTTATGGCAAGTAAAGTGGCATTTGGATGGCATAGCTTGCAACATATTAGGAGTCTTCTTAAATTTATCTTCCCCCTTTTCACCTTCTTTCTACTAACATATTTTGTTATGTGAGCCACATTTTCATTCCAGCTGAAGTACTGTATTTTTATTTAAAACTGCAATAACTATACATTCAAAGTACGTATGCAGTTTATTTTCAATGATTGAATGAACTGTACATCAACTAACTTGTTTTCAACTTTTTTCTTTACTTCATTGTGCATGAAGTTATACAGATTATCAAGGAAGTTCCTACATAGGTATTTTAAAAATATCCTTATTTTTGGGTAAAGTAAATAGGGCACTTTGACCTTTTCTCTCTCTTGCCTTTTCTCTCTCCTCCCCCTCCCGCCTCCAATAAGTGAGACTAATGCTGCTTATGGCTGCTTGATATTCCATATAGCTCCATTTGCAAATAGGCAGCAAACAGAAGCGTGGTGGGAGTTTTGGTGAGTGTTATACTTGCTAATTAATCATGTTTGATATGATGGAATAATAGCATGGTAATAAAGCCTCATTGTTGTTTGATGTTTGTAACAGGATGTGACTCCTACACAAACCTGGTGTTTCCCCCCCTCTTTCTCCCCCAACAAGATACGTACAGTACAGGATCCAGTTGTTTATATTATCCATTGGAACATCTGTGAAATACAGGAATATCTGCTGTCCGAATTGTAGTAGCATAGAAAGATTTTTTTAATTAATATTTTGCTCACTCAATTGTCAGCGAAAAAGACAATCTTTAATCACTAGCTGTTGATTTTTAAAGACTTTTACTTTTGAGCTGAGTCAAAAGTGTGTTCTCTCTATTTTTTCTTAATGTACATCTAAAGGTAGCATTTTTTTATACCAATCAGTAAAAAATGGAACTTCACAAACTCTTTTGCAACTACTTGCTCATGTTACAAACACAGTGTAAAAAAATTAATGAAGAAAATATTCCTGCATCGATTATACATTTGTACCCCACAACATTTTAAGATTTGTACTGTAATAACAATGAGATCGTTGTCTGTGGTTTTTATGTGGGTTTCATTAGCAGTTGCATACAGCTGCAATCCTCTTCTGATGTTGTTCATCTTTTAATTATTAACAGTACAATTATTGAATTTTTCATCATGTGTAGTTTCAGGTAGCAAAGCTTGAACTTCAAAACCTCACTTTCCAACTTAGACTATTTTATGGTGCATGAAAATAGTTAAAGATCAGTTTTTGACTATATGCCCTACATGTGCTTTTAAAAGGGAGTCTCTAGATGAAAATCATTCTGAATGCTTACTGTCAATAAGTTAAACACATGTATGCATACAAGAAGTGCCAGATGTAATGACTGATCTTCTGCAGTCTTAATCATCAATTAATCAGCTAATCTGCTTGTTAGGAATGGTTTTGGTGGTACAAAATCAGCATGAGAGCTGTGTGTGTGAAACACTTGTATGTTGTTTTTAACATGCTGGTCTAATGTAGCAGTCTCAGATCTAATAATAGAAATATATTTGGCTTTTTGCCCTCAATCAATATATCCCTTAAGAGAACAAACTTCACATAATACTTTTATAAAGTGCCAGATTTATTACCATGGAGTTGATAAATTAAATTACTGGAATTTTACATTGATTTATTGATTTTTTTTTTTTGTGATTGGAGAAAATTGTTCTGCAAATATTTATGAGATATTGAGGTATACAGCTGATCGAGAATACTTGATTAGTCACTGATAAGTAAAAGGCATAAAGACAACACTAGAAGAATCTGAAATATATTAACTCAGAGTCCTTTTTATTATTGAGAAAGTATATGAGAAACAAAATAATAGTCTAATTTTCACAGTCATAACTTTGAACTGAAAATGTGGCTATTGGGCCAGATTCTTGGTTTGTATAGATTGGCATCAAAGGACCCGAGGATCTGGCCCACTGTTTTTTAAATAAAAATACCAATTTTGACCTATTGAAAGCTCCTTTTGAAATGTTATATTAAAATATATGGAATTTTAGATAAGCATCTGATCCAAAATGTATAATTATAAAGGTAACTTTAAGAACTGTAAATTCAGGATTGCATATCCCTGATATTGTTTCAGCGTATTAAACTCTTGCTGCTAGAGATAGTATCCTTTAAGTGAAACATTATCTTCCTTATAAGATCACTTTGGGGAATTTAGGATGGGAATAAGCTTGGAATTTTCTCTAAGTAAAAAATAAAAAGTCCCAATAAATAGAGCTAGGTGAAGGAATGTCTTTCAACTTGAAAATCATTACTGGAGTATTTGATTCCATTTCAACATGGCATCTGACCTTTTACCCTATTTTAAGGTTGTGAGAGTGAGAAATATAAGCACAAAAATATCTGTTGCTTCCAAATTCTTGCAAGCATTCATTTTTGCACGTTCGCTCTCTAAATCGCAAAACATCACAAATATCGTCCTCACTTTAATCTGTATCCTTAAAGATAGTGGCTAAAACAGAAGAACAGAAGAAAAAAAATCCAGCTGCAATATGCTATATTCCTAAATTCTACAAATACAAAGTCTGATCCTTCAAGGTGCCCTAAACCAGCTGAGAGGCCACAGGAGGTTTAGGTCTCTCAGCCTCTTAAAAGAGGTGCTCAGCACCTTGCACAATCGGCACATTAAAGAGAGTGTGTATACTGTGTTTCCTAGAGGGAGATCTATATTTGCAGTAACCTACAAACTAGTATGGTGCCTTAACTCTATGATCTGTAAATACTTGTTGATGTTAGTAAGACCAACTTTTTGACAATTGAGGATAATAGTGAAAGGAGATCTAGATGTCTGATTTGGGATAGCACAGACTCCAGAAATTGGGAGGGAAATTAGATTTAAAATGTTCAGTTTTAGGATATGAGGAGTATCAGAAAGTAATACTCTAACCGGAAGAAAGCACTCTGGATTAACATTACTCGCAGTTGGGCTACAGTGATGAGAATTTGAATTTTTCTGTTTTTTGTACAGAATTATGTTGCTCTGATGTATTTGGCAGATAATATGAAAATGACAATATACACATTTGTTCATAAGGTACTAGTAGCTATACCTGTCAGTCTACTTCAACAACACTAAACAATTTGTAATCAGATCTGTAACATTTCTTACTATGCCTATTTAGTGTTTGTATAATAGGAAGCCCAAAACATTTTTTTTCCTTTGTTTAAGTACAGGAATAAAACTTAATGATATTTCAATTTAAAATGTTTTACATACCGGAAAAAAAACTCATCTCCGTCTCAGCTATATTTAAAAATGATATGTATATTAGTGTCATACCAATTGCATATGTATCTTTTTAAAAATAGCGTGTTTTTAAGTACATAATCCAAAAGCCCATATAAATACATTGCTGAAGTAGCAATTTTTGATATTTGTTAAATTGTGAATACAGTTTTTATGTGCTTTGAGATACAATACACCAAATACTAGTACTGTCTGAATCTAATTTATTACAATACCAAATTGTTACTGTGAAATAGATATTAACCAGATTATTTCAGTATAGAAGTACATTTTTGGCTATGGAGGTTCATTTGCCCCACTTGTAATTAGTGTTGCTATTTTTGTAACCTTTTCATATTCTATTTTGAACATATAATCAATCCTCCTATGGTCTGTTTTTTAAAACAAATGGTTTATTTAGGTTTCATATGCTTGTTCCACAGCTCACCTTATATACATACTGTGCCTCGCAATGAATGGTGGATACACTGCCACTGCATCCAACAATTTTTGTGCAATATTTTGGAATGTATGCACATGCAACCTGATTATAGTTTGGTGGTGACAAATGGGTTTCAGCAACGTGCATGTTGTTTGCTTTCATACTCTAGCAGTGAGAGCATGCACTCAATGGAACTTGGTCATCTAAGATTGTTGTTTCTTATACATTACATTTAAACTTTTTTTGTATGATCTCTTTGATAAATACCTAGGAATAAATTTGATATACATTTGTAACTCCTACTAATTCTAATGGAAGTTGAAAATTATATATTTATGGGGGGAGAGTTGAGGATAGATTGCATAAGTATTCCCAGTAATAACTGCAAACTGTCACTTAAAGGTGCTTCTTCCTGATATATTTTGGAGTTTTGTTGTGTCCCCCCCTTTTAAGATATTGTAAATGACTTCATCATTTCCCTTCTCAGCAAGTTTATCTTCTCTACTTGTCTCCTGTATCCCAGAATGCAAGCAAATGGGTATCATTAATGAATGACAGAAGGGTTTATGCAATTAGTTTTAATTCTTAATTAATCAAGTTAAAAGAGCTGTTTATTTCTACATTGACATTTGTGCATAGTACAGCTTATGTTAAAATAAGTGTATTACGGCTTATAGATTGAAGGGGGAGGGGGTTCCAACAATTGTTTTATATTGCTGTGTGACAACAGACGGTGTGACGGAAAAAGAGGGTTATACACAAATATAATCAGTCTTTTACAATAGTATCTGTATTGACATTTTGACTGTTGTGAACTGATAGTGCTGCCATATAAATGTGTGTGACAGCTATGCTTATGGAGGAAAGGTAACCTTTATATGCAGTAACATTAACCCTTCAGTATGTCATGTTAAAAGTGTGAACTTTAGTTTGTTAGGCTACTGTCACCACCCATTCTAAATTGCCCCATCCTCTCCTCACCAACCTTATTATTTCAGCCTCCTGTGTTGACGTGTAGAAAGCAACATTTAGTCTAGGCTGGGAGAACAAGGTTTGCAGGTATTGACTGATATAAGGTATCACATTGTGATACCTGAAACAGATTTAAAAATAAAGTACTGTATCCTTTTCAAGTCAAAACTGAGACACACTGGAAGGTCCAGCAAGAATGTTTCTGAACACACCTTGAAGGTGCACCATTTATTTTCAAAAGAGATATCTCCCATCACTCATGGATGGCTCCACCACGAAGAGACATATCAAAAGAGCTCATAGAAGTAACTATTCTTTTATGTCCTCCAGTACTTAGAAATTACAGGATTGTATCTGAAAAGGAAAAGAATTGATCCTATTTTGAATCCCTTGTTGTTGGCCTTTTGTGGACCATATACTGTATACAGAATTGTAAAAATAAATTCTTGATTTATTGGCCTAATTATTAATAAAATTCTATTTCCATTGATTACTCACATATATGGGAATCTAAAAAAAATAGTGTAATGTTGCTGTATAAATCAGCACAGTTGGGATCTTATGTGTATCTCTAGAAGGTAAATAAATATATAGATCAGGTCTAGTACTTTCTATGAAATTAGCCAACAAACAATATTCTATTTATTTTTATTATTATGTATCTTATTATTTAAAGATCTATGTGGAGTTTGCGGAGGAATTTTTAATTTACGTGATTGCTTTATGTACATAATTGAGTAAGACATAAATTCAAAATTAAATGAATGCACTGTGTCCTTCACAAATGCAGAATCAGATTAACATTTCTGTAAACATGAGAAAATTATAGAAAATGAGTGAACTGTTTCTCTCAGCAATTCAATCAGAAAATCACTAAGTTCTGAACTTGCAAGACAAATACTTTGAATATGGGAGCAGACTATAAACCACTTACTAACTATGCAGTTAAGGGTCATTGTTTAATTTATTTTCATTTCTATAATTTTATAAAATCTGCTTTTGTGTATTTATCACGGCTAATGAAGCACTGCAGAAAATATACACATATATACTCACACACTTGAAACTAATATAAAAACTGTATAGGTATTCTGTCTTAAAGTTACCAACTAAATAATCGTTTACATCTATATAGAGGGTTGTTGATGAATCTTAATTAAGTATTTTAATAAAGGAAAGGCATAAATATATTTTGGAAACTGTTGATGTAACTATCTTGTCATTCTTAATTTTTCTCTTGTTAACAACACTGCTTTTTTAACATTTCACAACACTGTGCCTCACAGTGTTTTGTCATAGGTGTAAAATGTACAAGGTTTTTTCATTCTTCATTTTCACAACTTCATCAGTAATGCTAATTGAACTAGTACTGTACCATAATTCTGGTGTTGAGATTTTTCAGCCCGTTTTCAGATTAACGCATATGGCATTGCTGTTTGTATAAAACCTTCAAAATGCTGAACATCTGCAAATCCCACTGGCTTTAGTTGTAGATACTCAGCACCTTTCAGGATTTGGCATGTCTGTTGATAAGAAACCTGTCAATGACACTGCCATCTCACAGGCAAATTTTAACATACAGTGTCTTTTTTTTAAATTGGGATTGTATAGCAAGTTGAATTGACAAACCCTTGATTTAGATGATCTAGATCAAATATATCTAATGCAAATTGTGCATGAATATGTTTATGCAGATGATTTTTTTTAGCAACTGTAACCTTATTAATGTAGGCTTATATGGTTTGAACTATTAACTCAAGTTGAAGGGGCTATAGTGTGATATATCTTCCACGCACTGGACAACGTCATTTATATCCTATAGAATAATGGTAATTTTCAAAATCGGACTTAAGTAAAGGGAAAATAGTGTCAACTGAGTCCTTCATTCAAGTAACTAGCAGAATATATATTTCTAAAAGGCACATCCGCTCCTTAAATTAGTTATAGTAAAACTATTGCTATAGATAACTCTGGTTAAAAATCCCTAAGTGGCCCCTTCAAGGATTGAACTCACAACCCTGGGTTTAGCAGGCCAATGCTCAAACCACTTAGCTATCCCTCCCCCCCATTCTGGTTAAAAATGGTCTTATTTGTAGTGCACCCTTCTGTCTTGGTTTTGATTAGGTACAGTTTGATTCTTCCCTCTCCCTCACCAAACATGGAGTCCTCTGAGTTTCATGGGATGTTGTCTCATGTTAACTTAGGAAGTGCAATTTGGGCCTCTGATTTTGGCTGCCTTTATCAGACTTGCTGAGTTCCTTCAGCTTCCATTGATTTCATTTGGAGTTGGCAGTTTGCAATGCCCTTGGAAACCAGGCCTTGGATGGCTCAAGTAGAGCATTCCAAAATCAGAACTTGAAAAGTTTTTGGCTTGATTTATAAGATGCACCTATCTTGACATGCCACAAATGGGGTTTTCTCAGTGGAACTCTGAGGAGAATTTGACTCCTAGTTTTTGGGATGTAAAAAGCAGAGCTAAAAAGCAGAACTCAAATGCCCTTGTTGTTAGATGAACTTACAGTGAGTGTTTAAAGCTGACTGTAATTCAGGAAGTGTGGTTTGGTTTATAAACCTAAATATTGCAGCTAGTTAGCAAAACATTAAAAAGATGATATTCTAATTGCAGAAACTTTTCCTGGTTTTACTTCTTCCTTTTTAAACAATTACGGGCATTGTGCTCTTTAATGGTGCATAACTACTACAAAGATAAATGGCCTAAAATAATGAGTTTCTAATAATAATCAGAAATGAGTTAGGTTAGAGTGAATTGGTTTCTGTATTGAAACCTTGTAGCTGTGAGAAAGTAACCCTAGGATCTTGACATACATCTGGAAGAGGTGAGCTGTTTCCAAGCTCTTTACAGACAATTACACAATGGTGTGTGTGTTTGTGTGTATATAAATCCACATCCATGTCCCTCCCCCCATTTTAAAGACTTTAAGAAGTGATTCCTTCATTATTCCATGTGGTTGCTGTACGTACAGATAATAGTGTCTAGTGATATTGAAATATTTTTTAAATCGCAACCAAATAATTAGCTATGCTGTTACACTGGAAAGGTTAAATCTCCTCAAGTGACTTCATGCCCTCCTTTTCCTTTTTCTTTTAAACCTAGTATTGTGGGTTTTTTTTTTAATTTTTATTATTTATTTTTTTACAATACTGAAGTGGTTGATTTAAGTAAAAGTAGCATACCAGCGTGAGCAGCACTTTTTTATTTATTTATTTATTTTTACAAGGCGAATTGGCATTTTAACTAGTTGTCACTTTGCTCTTGAGCTAAAAATGAACTTGCTTTTGGCATGAGCACTGGATCAGCTCGAGTGGCACAAGAAAGAGAACAAAATAGTTTAACCCATGATCTAGATATACAGACATTTTAAATTAAAACACCCCCAAAACCGTTTGGGGTGTGAATGACAAAGCTTGTTTATATGTCCCCAATTTCCCTGGGCCTCAATTTGCAATACCATTATTTAAGCCTGGCTGATGTAGAGCAATCTTTGCAAAATGGGAGTTCTCCATTTCTTTCAAAGCAATTATGTTACTTTCCCTGCTTTCCCCCACCCATTGTGAAAACCTTTTATATTTGAAATTTAATAAATGCAGGAAGAGTATGCTGCACATCTGAAGGCCAGTGCGTTCTATGGAGTCTCATAGACATCACTACCGACACATCAAGTGTAGCTGGCTGACACTCTGAGAGCCCAGAGCTACGAAGTCCAGATCCACGCCCTCGTCGTGGGAGCCCTGGGTGCATGGGACCCCCCACAACGAGCTGGTACTGAGAGCATGCGGAGTCAGTCGATGCTACGCCCAGCTCATGAGACAGCAAATGGTGTCTGACACCATCAGGTGGTCCAGAGATATCTACACAGACCACATCACGGGACACCGCCAGTACCAGGTCGAGTAACCGAGAATGGCGACCAGGGAAATAACCCACTTCTTTCCCTGACGAACCAAGGGATGCGCACCCCACCCATGTACTTTATTCTCTACATCAATACTGACTTGGACTCTTAATATATTACATGGGTGGTGTTCCCAAGCCCATTTATCCACTAACGCTTTAAAAACTCCCACACCTCAATCTGGATTTATGCTGGTTATGTGATATGTATTTACCTCGTGAACCTTGTAACCGATACTTGCAATTCCCCATAACCTAAGCCTGATCCCAGATGTACAGTACCTTCCCTCACTTGTGTAAATTTGATTTTAAACATTCACTTACCTGAGCGGCTCCCCAGAAGCTGAGTTCGGGTGAGAGGGGGGAGACCTGTCCCCTCTCTGGTCCCGGGCCCGCAACACCTCGAGACGCCTAGGAAAGAGGATTGGTTGCCGCTGGAAGTGGTGCGAGGAGCACCGGGAGCTGGGAGTACTGGTGCCACACATTAAGACCTCGGATCACACCATTATCACCCCGATCGCCAGAACGATGCTGGAAAGGACCCTGAAAGACGCCATCTGCTGCCACTATGCTGAGAACCTCAAGCGGAAGGTGGATCAGGGCAAGGTGCTTAAGGTGACCAGCAAGTGGGACGCCAGCAACCACTTCCTCCCCAGGGGCAGCTTCACCAGGTTCGCTGACTGGCGGTACGTCCA
This sequence comes from Malaclemys terrapin pileata, assembly GCF_027887155.1. Lineage (NCBI taxonomy): Eukaryota > Metazoa > Chordata > Testudines > Emydidae > Malaclemys > Malaclemys terrapin. The sequence goes on from NC_071515.1 coordinate 45,987,236, forward strand.
CTGCGTCTGGCTCAACTGCGTTCCCCTCAACGGAGCCGTCTGCCACAGAACCGGGACAAGCACTGCAGGAAGTGTGGCTATCCCAACGCGACCCTGCCCCACGTCCTGTGTGGTTGTAAGCACCACTCCGGAGCCTGGCAGCACCATCCAGAACCGGCTGGTGAAAGCCATCCCGCCGTCCTTGGGGAAGATCACCATCGACTCCGCCATGCCTGGAATGGACAGCCAACAGCAACCCGACATCATCGTGACCAACGAGGAAAAGCAGAAGATCCTCATGGTGGACATCACGGTGCCTTTCGAAAACAGGTCCCCAGCCTTCCACGAGGCCCAAGCTCAGAAGGTATTGATATACACGCTACTTGCCGACACCCTAAGAGCCCAGAGCTATGAGGTCCAGATCCACACCCTAGTCATGGGAGCCTTAGGCGCGTGGGAGCCTCACAACGAGCCAGTGCTGAGAGCGTGTGTAGTCGGTTGGTGCTACACCCGGCTCATGAGACAGCTCATGGTGTCCGACACCATCAGGTGGTCCAGAGACATCTACACGGAGCACATCACGGGACACTGTCAATACTGGGACGAGTAAACAAGACTACTGGTCAGGGAAAATAACTCACTTCCTCCCCTGACGAACCAAGGGACGCATGCCACCCATGTACTTATTTGCTACAACAACGCTGACTTGGACTCTAAATACATTCTATGGGTGGCATACCCGAAATCACTTATTCACTGACGCTTTAAAAACTCCCACACCCCAATCTGGGTCTGTGCTGGTTATGTGCTATATATGTATCTTGTGAACCTTGTAACTGATACCTGTAACTTCTTATAACTCAAGCCTGACCCCAGATGTACAGTACCTTCCTTCTTAACTTGTGTAAATTTGATTTTGAACATTAGCTTTAATAAACATTTTAAATCTGTTCCATTTAATATCTGTTATCTTCTACCAGGTAAACTATATGCTGTAATGACAGAGGGGATAGACTCCATGATCTAATAAATCATTTCCATCTCTAACTAGATGAGGTTTTTTTTCTGTAAGATCATAAACTGATTAAAAACTGACAATCACTTAAAAACATCCTCGTTGGGTACTAAGCTTTCAGAATATCAGTAAGTGGTTGTATTCATGATAGGGTAACTTTATTATGAGTAGCTGGGAGCTAAATTGCAAAGACCCTATGACTAATTTTAGTTTTCTCTGCAACTACTTACTACTGGAATACAGAACCATTGGGTATTGTTCTGCACCATTGACTTAGCTGTCTTATTGTTAGTTCAACATAGGCTGTCCTTTTATTATCATCAGTAACATTGGATTTTTGGAACAAAGGTTGGGATAGGGTACTGAGGTTTTGAGCAGGTACCTGTCAATAGAAAGAATTAAGAAGTTGATAAGCTACGTTTCTGAAGAGGGTCAAGGGAGATGGCCACTGATATATGCCTTTGCATGGAATTTGCAAGAAACTCTTCTTGCTCACTTTACAAAAGGTACAAGGTATTTCTGCTAAGCAGGAAAAAAATAAAACAAAAAAAGAGCATGAGAAGGAAAAACAAAGGGAGAAAAATATAGCCCAAACAAATTATTATAGCACATCTCAGTGACTGTGCTCCACACTTAGATTTAATTAGAAGACAACTGCACTGGAAAACTGTTCATTTAGTAGTAGTTAACGACTGATTTCTCCCCACCTTCACCAATCAGAACAGATTATACGCTTTGTCGTATAATAGTAATTTCCACAGGCAAATCAAGTATGGTAGGTATGGTAAGGTATTGTAAGGTTTTCATTAATGATGTTAATTTATCATTTAACTATCCCTTTAGAGGTGAAAATAACTATTTTCTTTCTTTTGCATTTTTGTGGTAGTTGTGTTTTTTTTTTTTTTTTTTTTTTAAATCAGTGAATATCAAACTAGTGTGTTTTTTGTGAATATTTTTTTATGCAAAAGACTATAACATGAAAACTGGATAGCCATTAATGTATTCATTACCTAGTTGAAAATTGCTGGAAGAAATCAAACGTGTATATGCACATTTTGCTTAGGATGACTGCTGTCAAGAAACATTTCTTTTATGTTCTAGTCTGATTTGCTGTTATAGGTTTTTCAGGTGTTGTGGATGGTCACATGCAGAATTTCAGGCAAACAAGTTTTATTTCATGAGAAGCTGAATAGGATCCACTTGCTGTCAACAGTAAGATAATAAGAATAAAAGTCATGTACCATTTAAGAAAACAAATCAATCCATCTATCTACGGTATCTATGTCATGAGTTCTGTCCAGACAGTTGCAGGTGGGGCTAAGTTATTAAGAACTCCATGGGCTATATCCTCAACTGGTGTAAGAACAGAATAACTCTATAAAATTTCTTTATGTGCATACTAGAGCAGAATTTGGCCCCAAAGTTACCTTCAAAATATTTTTGCCTCTTGGGAATCTACACACACAGTTATATAGAACTGTATGTGTGGATAGCAATAATTTTTGTGGGGTACTTTAAATATATTATAATTAGAATCTTAACTGAGTCACTGTTCAGTAGATAGGAATAAATCTCCCTTTTTTTTTTTTTTTTTTTTTAAAGTACATCTGTGGCAGGTACATTTGAAATCCAGATGATCTGTATATTTTAGGCACTGTGCCCAAGCACCTATGATCTGATTAAATAATGGATTTTTAATTTATGCCTTCCTGTACTGTTCATATTTATAGTAGACAGGAACCCTGTATAGGTTTTGTTTGCAGTATTAATATTTAAGATATCTGAGAATATATGTCTTAAAGAAGAGTACTCATTGTTCATAGATTCAATGCATGTAGCTGCCGCTGCATTTTGCAAAATATCAGAAAGTTAATTAGCCAGACATCCAGCCTGTAGAGGGATTCTAATGCTCCAGCAGCCTCACTCTGTCTAGCCTTCAAGAGCGAATGCAGATCTGCACACTGCAATGTGCTTTAGAAAGTTAAAACTTTTGTTTTAAGTATAAGATTTGTGTGCCTTTTTTATAACATGACAGTAATCTAAGAAGAAATGGATGTGTAGTGGTCACAGTTTCTAAAAAGAAATACTTACCATTACCTATTTTTACTTAAAATAAGAAATACCATATTGGACTCAAATATCCTGCCATGGTAATTGTATTTATGTATTTATTTTAAGTAATAACCTCTATAAGGTCAAAAAAGCAAATCAACTGTGGTGAATGAGCAATTGGTGTAATCACTTCACTGACTTAACCATTAATGGATGTCTCTTAACCCAATGGGACTGTCCATGTAAATACTCCCCATGAATCAAGCCTATGGTATTTGAGACTTGTTAACTTTTTTTGTACTAAAATCTAGGTAATGAGTTCATCTGGGGTTAAATTCAGGAGCTGTCCTGTATCCTGTGTTGCTTTATCCATTTGGTCTCTGTGAATCCCCATGTTGTTTTCTTTCTTGTATCTGTCATTCGTGCTATAGCAAGTGATGTTATAGAATTTAAGGGAAATCAGAATTGATCAAATGTTCAAATGATAATTAGTTGGAGACCATGATTCTCCAGTCCAATACACCGATGTTAAGGTGCTATAGTTCCATTGAAATCAGTGGAGTTAAACTGCCACAAAACCAGTGTAGGAGAGAGGAGACTCAGGCCCAATATTTCGTTTTCATGTTTTCCTTCAAACCTGGAGATGTCAGCAAACAAACCAAAAAAACCCACAAAAAAAGACAAAAGATTCTTGGCTTTGGCATCATGAAATAACCATTCTCCTTCCCCACCCAAAAAAATCCATTTTTTGATCCTTCCATACACAATTGTCACCAACCAAGCCAATAACCTTTACTGAAGGCTTACTAGTTTTTTTTCCAATTGCAGCACTTTAGTACTGAAACACTTCTAGATGTTATCTTGGCAATTCATATTGAAATTCAGTTTGAGCATGCACACTCTGTGTAGGAGAAAAGTATCTACAGTCGTTGATGATTGAACCTAGGCCCTCCAGGTTATCACACAGATAAGTGTGTTACTATAGACAAATTTTGCTTAGTTAATTGCATGAATACATTACAGTTTTACATTTGAAGCTGGATAGATAATCTCAACAATAAGGAAGCACAACGTAGTTCTAGACAGCATAATAAAGAATGAGGGAGAATCTAAGAATGGAAGTAAAAGCTTAGGGGAGTGCTTTGGTTCATTTTGTCGGTCACCTGGACTATAGTCAAGAGACCTACGTTTAATCCTTTGTCAACCAGTTCTTTCTTTCTCTTTGAAAAGCACTATTTAAAAAAAAAAAAAAATTCAAATGCAGTCTTCATAGGTGAAGCTAAACCAAGGTCTGTCAGACAGATAGCTTTGAGAGTCAACAATTGACAACATGCAGGATTCACTAGCGAATTCCTAGTGTGATACAATCGTATATGTAAAGTGTTCGTTCTCCTTGCTGCATAATGTGAATGGATGATCAACAGTGTAAGGATAACACTAGCTGCGTGAGAAAGCAGAAGCCTTTTATTAAGGCAGAGCCCAATCCCGGAAAGTGCTGGATCATATTTTTACATCTTAATGATCTGTGGATAAAGCATAGCTAACTTACTGGAGAAATAATGGTGGCGCTGCAGCATGAGTCATCTGGTGCTTTTCCCCCTAAGAGTTGACTAGTGTGTGTCACTTTAACCTCTGCATATGCTTAGAAACCCAGCTTGGTTTTTAGTGCAGAATTGCATGTTGGGGCTGTGCAATAGGCTGCATGACATAGAAACTTCAATAACATGAAAAAGTGTAGCACTTGGAGGACTGCATTTTTAACCCTTTTCCATATCTAATCCATATGGCTTTTTTGGATGCTATATGAAGAGGTAGTAATGGTGGTAGGAGAGTGCTGGAAGTGCAGTTAGGGTATTTATTTATTTTAAATAGATGTAAAAAATATAAAACGTCTTTTTACAGTGAAGATCTTGTGCTCTGAAAATAGTTATATTTACAATCACAAAATATCACCCAGCAACAAGATCTAGTAAAAAAGAAATAAAATGTAGCCTAGCAGCCAATATATGATAGGCACCGACAGCATATGCCTATCCCGCTCCACCTGAAAACCAGGACCCTCAACCTTTCTCAGCAGCCCTGTAAAATAGATAACTTTTATAATATGCCCTGAAACTTGACAGGTTCGGGCTGAGCGAGTTCCAGAACGGAAGAGGATCCTGTGGCAAATACCCTATCTATTGTCTCTTCCCTTTCATAGCAAAGGGGTGGGGAGAGTCAAGCCTGAGTGCCTCTGCTGATCTTGGCTTTAGTCACGTGGCACAAGGGTCTTCTTATCAGATGTAGAGCTTGCCAAGCTCATCTGTGGCAGCCTCATCAGCAAAGTGCAGAGTCCTCAGACCACCATCCAATCTGGTCAGAGGTCAGTTGTCAATGATGTGTGACATTGGGCTGTGGCTAAAGACAGACAGACATATGAAGGCATTCAAAATAGGTTCAAAAGGACTCAAGAGCTGCATGGCAAATCAAAGCCGGGTACATGCGTGGGCTGGTTAGTTATAAGAGACTGGTTTCTGACATCAGCTGCAGACCATTCTTCATGCCATATCGACGTCACTGAGAAATCTGGCCAGGGCAAGTGAGCCCATGATGGGTGCCTTGACGACATGTGTGCTGTTGGGTAGTTGAAGAGGTCTTTGTATAGTGGTAGCGTGGGTTTGCCCTGATCTTCTCAACCGTTCGAGCTGTATAAACCTTATAACGGATGTGTGGAGGAGTGATGATGCTCAACATGGAGAGTCACGGTACTGGTGTGGGTCAAATCATCCCAGTTATTATGTGCATGGTTAAATGAAGCTGTGTATCAACCAAGTTGATGTCAGATGAAAGGAGCCGGACTTGAAGCTCAGTATTCTGCTGCAGAGTAACAGAGGGCTAAACTGGATGATCCGAGAGTCTGAGCATTTTCTCTCAATGAAGTGCTGGCCAATTTGCTTAGAAGGTTGTTGCCTTAACCACAGTTTTCCTCAAGTGGTTAAGATATGTGAGAGATCTATCAATGGTTACTCTAAGATAGACTGGGTGGGAATCATGTTTCTAGTAATACCCATTGAGAAATACATTCTGTTCTTGGTCTGCTCTTGTCTTGTAAAGATGGAACACCCTTGAAATTGTCTTGGTCACACTTGATTGTAAATGCAACCAAGTATAGTATTTGGCTATCTTAATCAAGTCTGCCTTTAGGGAGCCTTCAAGTTCTGGGAATGATCATGCTTGGATGCCTAAGCAAATGTCATCCATGTATGTGAACTTACGGGTCTAGATGAGCTTAAAGTTCATACAGGTTGAAAACAGTCACTGCCAGCACAGAGCCTTGGAGTAAACCATTGGCTTGTCTTTCCACATGCTAATTCTGTCTCCTGTGTGCATTTGGAAATGTTTGTTGTGGAGGAGAAGGTCAATTATGTTGACTACCCATGCTGGGAGTGAACTTGACAATTTGACTTAGAGCCCTGTGTGGTAGACTGTGTCATATGCTGCTGTCAGATCCAGAAATACGGCTCCTGTCTTCAGGTTTTTCTGAAAACCATTTTCGATGAATGTTGTCAAAACTAGCACTTGATCTCAGGTGCTACGACCTCACCAAAAGCCTGCTTTTTCAATGCTGAGTATTGACTCCATTTCTGGGGAGATGCGCACTGAGTCAATCAGGGTAGTTAAGGTATGTAGACTCTCAGATGGATCTCATGAATATGCTGCAAATAAATTATTTCTGATAAGAAGTAAAAAAAAAAAAAAAAGTGTTTAACAAAATCCTTAAACATGAATTTTGATAGGAAGATATTAAGTCCCTAAACAATTCAAAATGTTGTGACTAGATGGCAGGGCCGGCTCCAGCATTTCTGCTGCCCCAAGCAAAAAAAAAAAAAAGGCGCGATCGGATCGGCAGCAGCAGTTCGGCGGCAGGTCCTTTGCTCCTAGAGGGAGTGAGGGACCTGCCGCTCCCGAATTGCCGCAGGTGCCGCCCCTCTCCCTTGGCCGCCCCAAGCACCTGCTTGTTAAGCTGGTGCCTGGAGCCGGTCCTGCTAGATGGGCACATTGTAGTATTATGCCTTTAGTATGAATTTAGAAAGGTGTGAGTGCTGTCTTTGAAGCAGGAATGTTGCATCTTTCCAAAGAAGGGTGAGAAGTTCTCCTGCCCTCCCCTCCCCCTGCCGCACGCATGCACACACATAGAAATTCAGTGGCTTTCATTTATCTTAAAGCTATTTTAATAGAAACAGCAAGTTTATAAATCATCTAAGCAATTACCTGAACATGGTGGGAGTGGGGCTTAGCTTGGGCTTCAGGCCCAGATGTTTCCAGACTTCAATAATGGCCCTGCCCAGATATTTACAGCTTAATTTTGTTCATGTGCACTAGTCCATAAATGGTTCCTTTTCCATTTCCAGTTGAACAACTGAGCCACTTACAGAAGAGTGATTTTAAACGGGAATGATGGCAAGACGTGAATAGAGACAATTTATCTTTGGAAACTTTACAATCCGTTTCTAATATTTAAAATGTACTCTAGATCACAAATAGGGCATGATTGACCAACACGTAAATGCCGCTTTTAAAATGTGTGTTTTTCTTTCTATCAAATCAGTTTTTTCTTAGCTTCACTATAGTTTGGAAGGAAAGACATTTTTGTGTGTGCGCTATAACACCTAGCACTAGTTTATTGAAAGCCAGTGTGCTAACCCCTCCTCCCCCACCCCCAGTCCCACCCTACATTACTTGAAGCTAAACAAATTGAAAATAATGATTGGTAACCATCTGCTGTGCTGAAATTCCACGTACAGCAGTTAACTCCATTTTACAAAACAACTCCAATCTAGTGAATTACAGTGCAATTCTTATGTGCCAGCAGATAGCAACAAGCAGTTTAGAGTTCCTCTGGACAAAGCAGCACATGTAGCCAGCATTTCATTATTCACATTCATTTGGAGGGGTGGAAGGCGGGAAGAACCCCTTTAACAATTCAAAGAAATGCATTTGGAAACAAAGTCAAACTATCGCCTAATTGTTTCATTTGATTTGAAAAAGAGCCAATCCATACAACTGTATAGAAAAGAGGGTCATAGACGCATGCACACTTCAGTTTGGATCACTGTTTCCATAGCTGTACTGTATTGTAATGACTCGTGGGTAGTCTATTCAGTTTTAAATCATTCACGTGTCTTCTAGGCTGCCCAATGTATACTTAAAGCAAAAATCACATTGTGTAGATGACCAAAATGTATTGGAGAACAATAATTATTTATGGAGTTCCTATTGAAGAATTGACACAACACTGAGGCAAGTGTACATTAAAGCTGTCTAAGTAAACAGTTTCAGAATACCAAGCAAGGGCTCTTCAAATAGTGACAGACTATGATGATGTATTATTAAAATAGATACCATGTTGTAATATTAAAATGATACTATTATTACATATGTGTTAAACTCACTTTCAATTATGTGATCTTAGGTTTTGACCGTATATAAAGGAAGTTGCTTAAAATGGGCAGTATATTGAGTTCAAAGGACCCATACAGTTAATAAATTCTCCCATGTCTACTGGATTTTTCATCAGGGAGACTTCCAATAAAAATGATCTATTTTAGAAATAATATTGTTTAGTAGGTTGAAATGTGGTGTAATAAAATTAGACCTTCAGTCTTCTAAAGTTACTACTTAGATGGCACCCTTGGGATGGTAAAATGGCTGTATAAGCAGATGAATCAGACAGTTTCACTGATGGATACATTTGTCAGTCTCTGTTACAGATATAATATATTCTTATATCTGTAATCCTGACACTGTTACATCCAAATGAAATCAACATGAGGTTGTCATCTTTAAGCAAATATGTTAAGTGTTGTCTTTTGTGCTTTGGATTTGAAAGAAAGGGGCCCAAGGGAGCCAGCATCATGCAAATGGAACAAATCCTATTTCTTCTGAGCTGTGCTGTTTCCCCCTTCATGGCAGCTGGCTGTGTTATCTTTGTGTGTTTCTCTGAGTGCTGACAATTCTTTCAGTGATCTAAGTTAGGGCACATTAGAAAGTGGAAGCAGCTGTCTGTCGCTATACTGAGAGACGTGTTTGCTCTACTGCAAAGATGAAGGACCATGAATCCTTGACACACTCTCCCCCCCCTCCCCCCTTTACTTTCCAACATGATCAACATTCAGACGCACAGATTGTCTGCTTGGACAGTTTTTTGTTCTGACTGACAGCATCTGGCATAGACAAATTTAAAAATACATAGCATGCCATGCTTGGAATTGGAACGTCCCTTCTTTATTAATCTTCTCATTTAAACCATTCATTTACATTTCAAGAAAGGTTACAGCTTGATATGGTTGAAATGTTTATTTTTAATGAAATACCTTGAATGAGCACCTAACCGCTAGTGTTCATTAAAAATTACACCTGATTAGCGTGGCCTCGGAACTGGAGGGAAGGCTAGGATTTCCCCATTGTCTTAATCCATATTTCAATAAAATGTTGTTTTTAGCGTTTTTTTCTTCCTCCACAAAGCTAAATAAAAGCGATGCTTTTGCTTGCAACCCTTGTCATTTAGAACAGAACTATGGTATGAAGCGTTAGCCTTCAGAATACTATTTATCTAATTTAATCTGCTATTGCTGGAAGAATACATTTCAAGCAAACACCTAAATGTAACGTTTTACTTTACTGTGCTAAGGAGTTTATGATTTAGGGACCAGATGTTTTATGGTTTGGTGCAATCTAAGATCAGATTTTCCTGACAGGGAATACACATTTATTTATATATACTACTTTAATAATAAAACATGGACTGTAAAATAGCCCACTACTACACAATCTCTCTCTCTCTCTCTCTGCACTCTCATCTCCACAATCCAGGTTTGCAAAGCAGACATGCTTGTCTAGCATTTATGTAAAAATAATAAGAAAATTGGCCATACCAGTCAGAATATGGACTTTGAGTCCAATGGGGGAAAAAATCTCCTTGTACCAGGCATTTTAGACCCCTTCATATTACTGTGGATTGCAGCTTTAACTACTTATAGCACAGCAAGAAAGAGAAGATGCATTACTTCAAGGAGACACCCCCTTCCCAGTGTTATAATAAAATAGAGGACTATTCAAGTGCTTGTCAGTAAATATGTAAAACAAGCATGCTGATTTATTTGGTTGGGGGGAGATGTTGCAGCAGACAGGCTCAATTAACAATTGTAAGCAGGAGAGGACTTGTATTCCTTCAGTATACGTAGGAGAGGTCATTTGCTTTAGGATAAATTCTGACAAATTTCAGATACAGACATTGAGACGGAAACAAAAATGACAAAAGATTTTCAGTGGCACATCAAACACATTTTGCATTTGAAGGGGTAAGGAATCTAAGCCACTTACACTTACTCTCCGTGAAGGCACGCTAATTTTTGTATTTTTCTAAATAGCAGGTTTAAAAAAAAACACAACAATTTGTGGAACAAAAGAATTGTGGAGAAACAATCATTTTAATTCTAAGTCTTAAAATATCAATTGTGTTCTTTTAAATAAAAATCCCAGTCATACGAACTATATAATGATTTTTGGTCGGTTTTATTTTCTTAACGGAGCAGTTAGTTGATGAGTTTTTGTGTTATGTGTAATCATAATCTTGAAAGCAGGTTTTATTTTAAATCCTGTATTAGTTTTTTAACACAAATTGCTCCATTTATGTGGTAAACTTCCATTTTTTTAATGACTAGTTATAAAGGGTAGTGCAGATATGCATCTGTAAGCAAACTGGGAATAGGTTAGAGCACATAATTCCCTGGTGTAAAAGGCAAGATTTAGCAGTAATGCTTTTAATCTGGACTTGTAGAGGATTCAGGAGCATCCATAGATCTGCTCCAGTAATTACCATACCCCAAGTGGCATTGGATGAGACATTTGCCTAAAAACTTGATGTCTTCATTACACTGTTTACATTTTAATTAGAAACATGAAAATTACTGATTCATACAGACAACTATAGTTTAAGTGGGTTCGTTTAACATCGAATAAATCATAAAAACAAAACAAAAGCAACCGGCAGTTGGCATAAACAGTTTACTAGGAATCATTCATGGGAATAATGTGTTGGCATCATAAACTACTTGAAATATGTTTTTATTTTAGCAGAACTAGAATTTGCATATAAATTTGAGAATGGCATTTTAAGTTGGCAGTCATGTATGCAGGCTACAACACATATGTCTGTGTGATACATACACATTCCCTAGTCTATGTGTAAAATTATCTCTGTGTGTATATAGAAAAAATATTGCTATATGAATGTTTTGCCAAAGCTGAAAATTTAATGTTAGAAAAATAAAACAATTTTACCTGTTTCAGTATCTACCCATAACGTACACACGTATGTATCTATATAGAGATATACACATACATACACTCACACACAAGTATATGTATATAATTTCCCTCTGACTTTTGCATGTACCTGTCAGCACCAGTGCCCTAAAACAACTCCCGCTAGGAGTGATTTGGACTGAAGCAGTGGTGCCTGTCAGTGTCCATTCCTGAGTCAGCAGCATGTCCATTGCTTGAATCGTGCGACAGTCACTCATCTAGTTTTCCCCTCCCCAGGGGGCAACCGTCCTCCTCATCACTGAGGAGAATGACCCTTCTGTCTGGCATGCTCAAGATCCTGAATCTCACCACATCGGTGTGCGAGTTCAAATCCCTACTCCTAAAGGCAGAGCTGGGATTCCAGCTAATGACTCAGAGATACAGAGGGTCAATGCACTGGTGATCTGGAGTACTGAGCCATCGCACTAGCTTAGTTGTACTTTTTAAACCCCCCCCCCCATAACTGATAATTTCCCTCTCTATTAGCCCCGCCGTCTGTTATAATAAATCAGACACTATACTAAACAGCACTTAATCACCTAAATACACTTTAAAAAAAATCTTTCAGATTTAACTTAGGTGGGATTCTGTTGTCATGATCTGAGTTAATAATTGAGTAAGAAATTTTGTTTTGTTTGGAAAAAAGATTTGTATTCTAGATTCTCTTAACTTCACATTGTATTAGTTTTCAGAGTCTGCTTCAGTGAGCTATGCAGATAATAAATAGAGAGTTCCATTCAAACAATGGATATTGAGCCTTGGCTGTCAAAACGAAAGATTTGTAATTATGTTTTATTTTAACTTTAAAAACATAGGGTTTTTTTGCTTAAAAATAAGAGAGAAAAAAAGAAAGTTCCCTTTTGTTTTGATTATGGAAATTCCTTAAGATTTACAAGAGTTGCACTTATATTGGCACCTCATTTTGTTGTTGTGTATATGTTTGCAGTGCACCTCCAGGTTTTTTGACAGTTGCAGATATAAACCAGCATACGTTATATACACATTTTATAAATATATTTTAGGGTTAACAGTGTAAATTTAATTTTTTCTTTTTGCTCTTTTATCGTTCAAAGAATTTATTAACTCTATGGTTCAAAAATATCTTGATGCTCATTTCAGTTCTGTATTATACTCTTAACACATCTTAAATTGCCAGTGCAATTTAGTTCGTGTAGTGCCTTCTTCATAAACATGTGTTCATTTGATTTTGAATTGCTTCTTTTGGCAGTATTCTTATTAGATCTAGGCATTTCCTAGATGTGACTAAACAGAAGAGTCTATATATGTAAAGACAGAAACATCCTGCTGACTTGTACACATTGCAAAATTCTAATAGTTTTGTGCTGTCTGGTAAATTCAGTGTGCTTTTTGCATTGTGGCCCGAATCAGTTGTGTGGTGAGGGAAGCTGGCTGCCTGCCAGCCATCGACTGTGAAATCCTGGGTACCTGAGAGCTTATCAGTTCTTTTGCTTTGTAAAAGAAAAAGTGATGAAAATGTTGGTAAACTGCCATGAAGGTTTAAGGCTGCTGGAATAAGGAGCCGTGTAATCAGATTGGAAAATGGAGCTTGAGATTCTCTGCATGGGAAGCAGCCGCCTGTGGACCTACTGAGATGCTGTGCAAATGCCCGAGCTGACCACTTTGTTAGCAAATCAGCTTGTTTGCTGCAGCAGCAGGGTGGAAAAGACTAGCCCTTGTGATGGTATGTAACACTAGAAATATCTCTTGCTTTGCACAATTTAATCAGCTTGCAATTAGTTCACTCTACATTAACCTACTTGATATTTTTTTCTCTTTTTGTTAAGATTGTGCACTTTAAACAATTAGCTATAGAAAGTAATCCTTCAAGCAAATCAAAGCTATCCTTTAATTTTATCACCCTGCTGAAAAAGTATCAGGTGGTCAACTGGTCTTCATCAGCTTCTTGAAATTCTCTGGTTCACTGTAGCGTAGCTTTAACCCATTCACATTGAAGGTAATTTAGAGTCAGGATTTTGTATTTTGCCCATAATATAATGCTACATCATAAAACAAAAACTGGAATTGTTCTAATGAAAAATGTTGGGAGTGCCCTTTCTTATATATATACAGCTTTTATGCTACTATTTGTTTAGGCATTTCCATATACTACTTCTCGGAAGGCTTTGATGACACAGATACTTGTACTGATAATTCCACTACTTCACCTTTAGTGAACTTGATTCACTAAGGTTTGAAAGAACAAGGCTATCATTGCTGATCTTGTGCGTTGCTTGTTAATCCTGTAAAATTCAGATCATGGAAAAAAATTGCAAACTAGTCCTAATTTATTTTAAGATCAGAGGATAATAACTTAGATGCTGCTACTTAAATGTGAAAGTTGAAGTTTAACTAAGAAAAATAAAACTTATCCAAGTGAAGAATGAAGTGTAGCAGGATTGCCTTGCTATTCTTTGGATTATTTTACCCATTTCAAAAGTTCCCTTTTCTATCTAAAATAGTTATTTTTATTAAAGGCATGAGTTACTCTATAGTCACCTGATACAGCATGTGATTATTTATTCTAAGGTAGTATAGTGTACTGTTTGTGAACTCTGTAACAGATGTATACATAGGTATTAAATACCAGCAGTTGCTTCTATTTGATTTCTTATGAGAAGTTTGAAATAATTGCTTGAGCTGCCATATTATTTTCTAAAGTTAACTCATTCAACAGTTTTGCTGATATGAATGAGAGCAATCAAAGTGATGACAAAATGCTATCGATCACGAATAATAATGCCTTTCCTGAATCCTATTCATGTTGTCACTATTATCTGAATGTAAGTGTTATGGATGATTAAGGCTCTAATGATTAATGCGATCTGAAACTTAGCTCAAATATCTTTGCAAATTCTAATCAAGTGCATTACAAAAATAAAAAGACCTTTCATTAAATTCCACCAGATCATATCATTTAACTAAATTTATAATATGTGATCTGTTTTTATTACAAGATTCCTGTGAAGGGAATATTGGCTATGATTAAACCTCTTTTTCACCCTCTCTGAAGAATATGAATATGTTTTGATTAAACTAAAAAACAAAAGCCTTTCCTCATATAATACGTTATTTTTAGTATAGGTTTGTAACATTGTTTTAATATGTATAAAAATGCTGGATTTAGGTGCATGATTTGTCTTTTGTTTCTCCAAATATAAAATAAGTAAAGAAAAATAGATAACCTGCATAGTTCTTATGCTGCAAAGATCTGCTCTATATTCTTTTAGAGGACAAACTCCATTAGATATGCACTTACTGTACATTGCCTTGTAAATCTTACAATTTAATGGTAATTCGGTGAGCAGTTATTGCTTCTGTGGCCTTTTTTCTTTCTTTTTTGTCCCATCTCACTTTGTGAAATAGGGTTACCCTTTACAAGTGTCAAATCCATAGATTCATCTTTTGTACTCTATAGTTGTTCCTAGTGCATTATTCTAAGTGAAAAGAAAAATAGGAAGCCAAAGCTACAGGAGGGGCATTGGGGGAGGGGCTGAGTGCGTGCAATACAGGCATATAGCAACAGAAAGACCAAGGCATTTTAGCATCAGTCTAACAGATTAAAATTTTGCTGTAAAGGTACATTTTCTTTAACCTCATTCTCTTTTCTCTAACACTGTACGCTGTGTTTGAATTCCCAGGAAGCAGAAATGGTGTCTTAACAATACAAGTCTTTTTGCCTTGTTTACACGGTTAATACTCTTTATCTCTTTTTCTGATATGAAATACTTTTTGCAGAAACAATATACACATTCGTGAAGATATTATAAAAAGATTCTCCTTTAGAAGATAATGAGTTCTCTTCAGGAACTGCAGGTTACATGGAACACAAATGAGCTCTAAGTGGAGGGATTTAAAGTCCTGCTACAGCATTTAATTTCTTGAGGAAAGGAGTTCAGTTCAAGGTTAGCCTGTTATTGTGGCACAGGCAACTACTTCTCTCATTTCTGTTCTTCTGCCAGCACTACCGCACAAAAGGCAGTCATTTTTATTTAATACGTAGGGAGGTATTAATCACTGCAGTATTTTCTTGCAAAAATTTATCTATCAAATTCATTGTTTCACTACTCATGACAATAATAGGTGTTTAATTACTCAATAAGAGCAGTTTATAGATTCCATTTTTCCTGTATGCTGGACAAATGGTATTGATTTTGTACTTCGATGCAACATGAAACTGTATTAAACACAATTAGAATTTTAAAGCTAGTAACATACATTAGTTATGGTAACTGAACTCTCATCTTAGAGAAACTAGAAACCTTTTCTATACAAGAAGGATAAATCTGATTTAATTTCAATACTCCAGGAGAAGAGGGATTCATTTAGGATGCTTCTTTATTAAACAACAAGTTGTTGGAGGTTTTTTGCTTATGGTTTATTTCTGGCTGATGTTGTGAACATTTTAGCTTTACATGGCGGGGAAGTGGTTTGCATAAGTAGAAAGTCTATGAAGCAAGTAGTCATTTACTAATAGTGGTAAGTGGTGCAATACCAAATTCCCTATGCAATTTTATTATTGTGTCTCTTGCCAGTGTCTTCAAGTCCCACTGGTGAATATGGTTTTATGTAAGAAAAATAAAATTGACAATGTACCTCAGGATTGACTTTGGACTGTAAAAACTTATGGGAGTAAGGAAGACATCAGTCGTTCTCGTTCTCTTTTCTTAGCTTCTACGTTTGTTCAGAGGATGAATAGAAACCATGTGATCTCATTGGGGCCATTAGCCCACCATCACTCATGGCATATAATTCTAGAAATAGTACTTATTTCTGGATAGACTCGTTTCCCATTCTTCAGGGCATGCAATTCTACCTGCAGTGATTTACAAGAGTTGGATCACCACCAAAATAAATGCGTGTAAGGCTTCCATTGTTGGTTAGCATGAAAATTAATTCTGCTTTTCTGTCACTGCTTTCAGAATAATTTCTAATTTGGGGATGGTCTAATATGCTTTCAAAAAAACAAAACAAAACCCACCGAAATAAAATGCATGAGCTAAAGGTTAATTCATTTCATTGTTAAATTATATTTTGTTAAAATATGGAAGATTGGTGTCTCTCAATGTGGCATTTCATTATAGTTTGTGGCCTTAGTAACCAAATCTTGATGATCTTTTAATAATTTTTCTTCCCCACTTAAGTAAATACAGCTTCAAAATTCAGTTACTGTTTACTTCTGTGTATAAATATATTACTGGTTTCTAATTACTGTTCATATGTCCTTTCTTTAGCTCAGCTGGATATTACTTGAAAATACAGATTAAATTTATACAAAACACAACTGGATAGCAAACCTAATTTTTTTCCAATGCTTGTAATATTGCTTCATTCAACTGAGAGGAATGTGTGTTTTGGTTTTCGCTAAGGGAAAATGGTTCCAAATGTGATTTTAAAGGCATGTATTTGAAAAAATCCTTTACATTCCACGTAAATGATAATTCATAGGTCTTATTCACATATTGTGTTTGTACGTGTTTAGGGAGGGCATTTAGTGTAAAGAGAGATTTACAGTTTTATCACCTAAATATAAAGGAAATAATATTATATTCAAAGATGTTATTCTTTGTGAGGGAAACATTTTGTACTTTTAAATCTGTTTTCTTCTTCTTTTGCATTTAAAAGACTAAAATATTTCGTGGCCTGTTTCTATAGTTGATAACTTGTGTGTAATATAAGCAGCTAAATTGTGTGTTTGTTTTTTTAAATGATATTGTCCAATAATAAATATGTTGCATAACGTCCATGAACATTGAGCTCAGCTGTTCTGTAAGGTCCAAGTTCAGCAAGCTATTTAAGCACATATCTAACTTGAAGGGCTTCAGTGAGACTACTCATGTCCTTAAAGTTAAGTACATGCTTAAGTGCTTTGTTGGATCAGCCTTAAAGGAAGATCGACTTCCTTGTGTCTCCTTTTAGACAAATGATTTAAGTATTGGTGGATAATTCCATTGTTAGTGTTTTTAAGAGATGTGTTACAGGTGTTCTTAATTTTATGAAAATCAATAAATCAGTCACATAAACTGCACACCAGATATTAATATTAAAATGTTTTTGTAAGCTGCACATTTTTATATTAGAATATTATAGGGACACTGAATAAATTTGGATAAGCATGTTTTCAGATAATTGATTTTTTTATTATTATTTATTTGTTTTACAATAGCATCTACAAGTCTCAACTGAGATGGCTGCCCCATTGTGCTAGGCACTGTAAAAACATGTAGTGAGAGACTGTTCACTTGGACTATACTGCTGCAAAGAGGTTACACTCAAAATAGCCAAGACAGACAAAGGTTAGTTAGGGGGAAAAAAAATACAGAGAGGTGAAGTGACTTGTGCAAGGTCACACAGTAGGTTAGTAGCAGAGCAGGAAACAGAACTCAAATCTCCTTACTCCTAGTCTAGTGCCTATCGTCTAGACAATGATACCTTCCCAATTATTAAATTATCAATGCTATTAATAGATATTGGGGGGGTGGAAAATGACTTGAATAACTAAGTTTGTACTGATTCATCTACATTATAAAACCCTCATCAAGGTGGAGTAGTAATGCTGAACCAGGAAACAGTAGTAAAAGAAATTTTACTTCAGCAAATAGTTCTGCTCTTATGATGCATGTACGTCCATTTTATAGAAGATTAGTTACAGTTGCCACTGCTGACTTTCTTACTTGTTTTTACCTTATTATCTTTGCTGTTTGATTCAGCCTACATACATAGTCAGCGGTGGGGTTAGCCATTTTGATTGGTTCTTAAGGAACAATGTTTTAATTACTTTAGACAAGCCACTTTGAAGCCTGTATCCTGCTTATGACAGTTCACTTTAGAAGTTACATTGCTTCATTTCAGTAACTTTATTACCATTTGGCTCAGAGATTGCTATTTCGCCTTGGCCACAGATTTCATCAGTTGCCCGGTTCACCTTTGTCCACACTATACTTGTGAAATGACCTGCTCCTTTAGTGCTTGTCAATAGTAAATTGCTGCATCCTCGGTGTCTATGCTGAAGCACAGTAAAGAATACAACTCTTTATTAGACAACTGCATTTTACACTTAATTTTTTAAAATTAAACTTGAATGTGGAAAGTCTTAATTACCATTTAATACAAGTAATTAAAGCACTAGCCAGGGTCAGCTGTTTGAAGCACATCAGTTTGAACTCCCATCTGATAAATAGGCTTGATGATATAAAAAGTCCAGCACAAAAGAGTGCTGCCAGGGTCACTGCTTTAATAGTGGTGGAAAGTGCAGTTTTTGCTGTAATTCTCTCTTAACAATTGGATCAAAATAATAATTTGTGAGGTGTTCATGGTTGGCTTCTCCAGTGTGACGTCAGGTGAATTATTTGAATTTGATGACATCAGTCAAATAGTTTTCATGGGATTTTCAGGAGACCAAGAGGTGTGACTTGGCTTACTTTTTTATTTTAATTCAGTTGCTCAAAATTGCGCCGTCAGGTGATTTTTCTTGCTTCCTCTCCAAAGGAGCTTTCAGACAAAAGTCTGCAGAGAGCTAGAAAGTGCAGCACCCTCTTTGTCTCTCTCTCCCCGCAGCATAGCTGTGAGTTCTAGAACTGTGTGTGCTTGTATTTGTATATATTAATTTACATCCCCCATTGCACTTTTATTTTTGAATGCATCTCTCATATTATGCCTGGTACTGGAGGCTGTGGAACATATGATCATTTACTAACTGTGGTGTGTTAACATTTAATGAGATAGCATTTTTGAATAGTTAGCACTTGTATGGGCCCAGATCCTGCAACTGATAGGGCACAGCAGTCTGTCCGTGTGTTATCAATTGCAGGATTGGAGCTTGGCAGACATTAATCCTTGGAACATCCTTAAAGGTAGGTAAGTGTTGTTATCCTCGTCATACACATGGGGACCAGAGGCACAGGGATTAAAGCCCCAATCCTGCCAAGAGTTGTGCACCTGCTTAGCTCTAAACATGTTCATAGGAGTACTCATGTCAGTCAGGGCCAACGTGGATTTTCTAAGGCCACAGGAGGATGCTGTGTCAGAACTGGAATTAGAACCCACGAGTACTTGGCTCCTGGACCCTGTGCTCAGTTCTCTAAATGTGCATCTTCATAATTTCCTAACAATATCAGTGTTTGTAAGTTGCATTTTATTTATTAAAAATGTGTTTTGCTCTGGAAAAATGACTTGTAATAGTGAGAGAAAGTGTGTGTGTGAGAAAGCTCATATTTCACCAGTGGACGTAATTTAGAGTTGTGTGAACTATTTGCTTTGAGTTCACTTGAACTTATACATGGATGTGAGGTGCAGATCTGAGGTAGACTTTATTATTAATTATTTTTGTTGTTTGATTTATAGTAGCACCTAGAGGACTAACAGAGATTGAGTTCTGTACAAACATGTAATGAGAGAGAGTTCTTGCCTGAAGAGTTTACAATCTAAATTTGCAAGACAGACAAAGGAGGAGGTGGGAGGGAACAGACTTCAGGCTTTTATTGCAAAATGTTCATAAGTATAGGCCATAAGTATAGGAGGCTCTTAGAGCTGTGAAATTGGCCAGTCTTCTTTCCTGTATCTTAAAAGCTTGACATCTCATACGTAGATGGTCCTTACCTTCCTTCAGCTCTGTTCTGGGAAGGATGGCCTCCACTTCCCCATTGGACAGCAAGCAATTCTCTTCCCTCCCCATCCCGGTTTTTAAAGGTGTGGGGAGCTCAGTAGTTATGGGGAGTCATTGGTGCTAGTTAGGGGTTTCTAATGGGAAATTGTGATTCACTAAATATGGTCCTCCAGTCAAAACTGCAGGAATTGGTTTACTTCCAGCACCCTGCATGCATGGTTTAGTTTGTATTGCAAATAAAGCCTTGCTGGGTTTGGCATAGCTCTTCAGTTGTGTGATTTCTCCCTCCCGTAAGTTTTGTAACATTCTATGTTAATTAGAAAATCACTGTGGGTGCATCTTAAATAAAAATACTCAAAAGGAAACCAAAACTTCCACTCATTTTTGGCATGCATTTACTCTCTGCTTCTGTCAGGGATTAAATCTCCCATTGGATAACAAGAATGAATATTTGCCCTAATATAACTTCACAGCCATTGAGACATAGTGTTAAAATGAGCTACACCTCCTTTTATCAGCTATGTTCATTTTTAATCCTGTTCCTAGAAGAGAAGAGACTCTACCTGTGCTATAATAAAATGAAGCTTGAATTGTCAAAGTGTTTCAAATTCTGACATATAAACACGGTGAGCTTAGTTATTTTCTTAACATTCCTACTGTGATGAAATAAGACTAATTGAACTCTGCTCTTCTGGGGTTCCAAAGAGCTGAACATTTTCATTGATGTTGGACAATGACACTGAAACCCTGTGATACTAAATTGGTAGATCATTGATTAAATTGTACAAATGACACCCATAGCTGTGCTCCATTTAAAACAAATCCAATCATTTTCATAATGTGGCTAAGAAACTCAAAGACAAGGTAGTGAGGTAATATCTTTTATTGCACCAACATCTGTTGGTGGAAGGTACAGGCTCTTGAGCTACGCAGAACTCTTCTTCAGGTCTGGGGATGGAAGCAGAATGTCTGAGCTAAACTTGTATTTAGCTACCTTGTCTCTCAGATCCTTGGACCAGAATGACTATACCAACACTGCAAACAACTAAAAAACTCAGGACAATATCAAAATCTGGGTCATTCAAATTTAAGTGTTCATAATCTTAAAACTACTTCTATCTGTAAACATTTTGGGGTTTTACAAAGGTGGGTAAATATTATCCCTATTTTGCAGATGGAGAAATTGAAAGAAAAAGAGATTGTGATTGTTCCTGTGAGGCACCTACTGGATAAGGCATGGACCTAACAGACAGACAAATGTGTGGGCTCTTGGATATGTCACTTAACTTCTCTGAGTTTCATTTATCCTAGCCTTCAAATGGGAATAATATTTTCTTACCTCAAAAAGAGTGTTGAGGCCTAACGTACTATTTTGTTAAGTGCAAAGTCATATTAAAGCCCGTCCATACCATATGGATGATGTTTTACCAGATCCTAGGCATATTAAAAACTTTGTATAGTTAGTTAAAGTCCTTTCAAAGGTCAGCTGAAGAGCTCCCAGATAGTCACAGCTGAATAGTACCTAAAACAGAATAATCAGAAAGTGAGAATAAAACCATTTGTTTTCAGATTCCAGTGTCCAAGGGTTAGTTTGAGATTCTTGAAATAGCCCTATTGTGCACGCATAAAAGAGTTTTGAAAAATAACTCCCATGTCAATTCCTTGTTCTTTCAGAGATCTAAAAAATGAGCCATATTTGACTCAGATTCTTTCAGATGCTGAGTTAGTGACACAGAGTACTTCTGATAGGAATATATGGAGGGAAATGTAGCCAGGGTATATAAGCCCCCCCCCAACCCCATTTTTCCCTCCTTTTTCTCAACCATCATCCCAGCAAACAAAACTCAAAAACAGTAGCCTGGATTTTGCTCAAATGTTCAGGAAAGCTCACCTTTGGGCATACACAAACCATGTAAAATTTCAGCACCTGAAAAAGGGAGTTATGATAAAAGCTGGTATTCAACATTAATAGCAGATATGATGCCTAATACAATATTCTGTTTAATACTGGTGTATGTATTGCTCCAACTTAAATTGTACAATATATTGAAATTTTAGGACACTAAAAAAAACAAACATGTAAATGGAGACAGTAATATTTAAAAAATGGTTTTGAGAACAAACTAAGCATTTTCCAATTGATGAAATAAGATAAATACATTCCAACTCAGATACCTGTTTGACTGGCCCATTTCATTGTATATGAATCGCTTCTCACATTAGGCAATGAAAAATGTATGTAATGAACACAAAAAATAGGATTGTTTGGGTCTATTAAGAGATGTCACAGTTTATTTAAGTAAAACTATTAAGCCATAACCTTTGTATCTTCCCTTTTACCCTTGTGTATGTCTAGGGCAAAGGTTCAAACCAATCCTTTTCATGTACATAATCATGGACTGCAATTAATCACAATCTAGTTCTTTAAAAAAGAATCCATTAAGAAATATACCAGCTGAATAATCACTAAAGTAGAAAATCTGATACATTAATAGTTACAAACTTTACATGGGAAGTTTGTGTAGCATTTAACATCCCTTTAAGAACCTTAAGAGTAGCTTATGTGTAGTATGTAGTACTCACAGAAGTCAGTCAGACAGCAAATCTTAACACGCATTGCCATGTTTCATAGGTTCTGAAACTGAGAATATTTTATCACTGAATGTGTCTGTAGGTTTAAAGAAAGTCTTTTCATGATCCCATGGTTACTGATCACTAACATTACAAAATGGTGAAAGCTTAACATAAAGACCTAATAATAATAATAACCCACACAACTTCTTTCAAATATATGTAACGCACTGTAGTTGTCGATATGAAAAATTTGCCTGTCATGATAAAAAGCCTCCATACAAGACAAATAGCTGAACTGATCTATGTGATGATATAATTATGGTAAAATCTGGGATTGTTTCTGAGCACAGCATTAGTGGAAGAATATTGGGAAAATGAATTAAGTACAGGAGAGAGCAGCAATGTTGGCCATAACTATGCGGTGAGATTAGGAAAATTAGGTTTGTGATCATTAGGGAAAAGGCGATTTTTAGGCCCTGATCCAGAAGTACTGTGCGTCCCAAACTCCAGTTTGTAAAGACTGCAGTTTTGGGCACTACATGGGAATGTAACATAGTACAAAATAAGGAGATGTTTAATTTCTGAAGTTTACAGAGACTGTGTACATGATACAAAAGTATTCAGTACAAACAAAGAAGGCATTAACTGAACATTAGAACGGACTGGCCATTAAAGTAGATCCAGGGGGAACTTTCTTTATGGAAAAGCCAAATGTTAGTAATTAGCAAACAAAAATATGCTAGTGAATTTAATAGGGATGAAACCAATAGGATTCTATGGAAATTACTCTTAACCAGTAGAATTTAACAGGAAATGATATCTTTTCTGTAGCTTTTTAAAACCATTCTGTAGAAGTGATATAATTCTCAGTTAAGTTCTATAGAATAGAAACAGCATTTTCAGCCAAAGTTATCATTTTCAATAAATTCCGATTTTTTTCTTAAGGGATGAATGAACTGCTGAAGACTGCAATTAGGAATATTTCAAAGAGGAATAATTACAAAAATGAAACATGCCTGAGTAAAAACACAAGCTTCATGGAATCATTCTGTGTGGGGAGGTTTATATACAGTAACTAAATCTGAAAGCTAATCCACCTCAAAAACTGCTGTCTGCCTATGGGAAAGGAATATAGATTTTAAAAAAGAAAGCAGAATAACGGCTTTTGATTATTCTTATCTATTAGAATTTTTGTGCTAGGTGCTGTACAAACATATAGCTAGACATAGTCCAGGAGTTGGGTGAGAGACTAAGTATGTTTAATGAGAGTTGTGAGGGCTGACAATTATTGACAGGTGGGTCACCTGATATCT
Source organism: Malaclemys terrapin pileata (assembly GCF_027887155.1). NCBI lineage: Eukaryota > Metazoa > Chordata > Testudines > Emydidae > Malaclemys > Malaclemys terrapin. Next base: position 46,011,138 of record NC_071515.1, read on the forward strand.
GCCACAGTCAATCTGAAAGGTACTGTGGGCCAACTACTATGGTGCCAGATTGGGTGCCAGGAAATTGGGATTCTATTCCTGGTTCTGTTATGAGGAATATTGTGCAAGTCACTAAACCCTTCTGTGCCTCAGTTTCCACATCTGCAAAATAGGGCTGATATTGAACAATTTTTAAAGCAGTCTGAGATCAATAAATCAGCAAAACTATGTTAATGTTAAGAGGTAATAGTCATTATTTCACCATTTTAGTTAATGAGCTGAAATAGGATAAGAGACCATCTGGGAACAATTAGGCATATATTCATCTCCTTCCCCATTTTCCTTATGGAAAACTCTAGAATTTAATGGAGAACAAAATTATTTTTACAGTTTTTTTTTTTTTTTTTTTTAAACCATCCATTAATAGAATTCTGTAGCAGAGAGAGAATTCTCTATTAAATTCTATTGACTGATTCAACAAATCTATTAAAAAAAGAGACCATTCTCTTAAATTCTTAAAGAAATGTCTATGGAACCATATTGGTGCCATCCCTATGAAATCCAACAGGACTTTATCTGATACTTCATATGGTAAACTGTAAACACCTATTTGGTGGTTCTTTTTAATTCTACCATGCAGCAACAAGAAGAAAAAGCATTTTCTGTTATGTATTATTAGAAAATTGCTATGGAGGAGATTTTCAGAGGCACAAATGGCATGTAGGTGCCTACCTGTGGAGTGAGGCACCTAACTGCTATTTGTGCCTTTGAAAATCTCCGGCATAGTCACAGATTATCACACCAGACATCTTGATTGACCATTTGAGCTTTTCTGATGTCATGTCTGAGTATCAGTCCTCCTCACTGAATAACCAAGATTCTGTTCACTATACTACATGGTGGTGGCAGACAAATTCTGGAAGCAGAAGGGAGAGTGAAAAAGTTTTTTCTTATTTTGAAGTGATATAAAAATATACATACTAAGTGCAAGGATAGTTAAGAAAAAGGGGGGTTGAGAAAAAAATTAGAGGTTTAAATTGTCTTCCCACCAATCAGCATTTTTATGATAAACCCACATTTAAAACTTCAAAAGAGAAGTAAAATATTATAAATACTACTTGTAATATGTTATTAAGTTGACAAAGAATATGCCTTAATACCATATAGCCATAGTTTACATTTTCAGTTACACAGCGGTGTCATTAAATCCTGAGAATTGGCTCCAAAATTAGGAGCCCCTTTACATTGCGTACATGTTCAAATAGAATTTTTTTTGCAAATGAGTAATTAAAGTATTTAACCTCCTTCTCCCTCCGTTTGTTAGAAAACTTTTTTTTTTTTTTTTTTTTTACAATTACGAAAAATGCTAAAGCCAATCAAGCCATTACTTTGATAAACAGCTTGGAACAGTCTCGCCTAAATTCCACAAATAAAAAAAAAGCTAAATAATCACGACCTCACTCAACCTTATAGGGGATAATTATGTTGGTGCTTTAACATGGGGCAAAGGAAAACATAAAATTAAGGCATGAAAGAGAGTGTGCCTATTTTGAGAAAATACTAGGATAATTGGTAAAGATTTTATTACCATTTTATTATACAAAGATATTGGTTTTCCCTTCAAATATGTTTTTTCAGCCTGTTTTGCTGGCATGGATCTGGGTGGAGTAGTTAAGAAACTGCTTATCACTGAAGTCTTGGTACCATCTCTAGATATTGTAGGGGTATATTTTCAAAGTAGTGTGTGTTTTTTAACTTTGTGACCCCCTTCAACCAGTTCTGAAGTGCCTGGACTGCATGTTGCCATATATGCTGGGTATGTCCATTGTGACACATTGGAATTGTACAACTTCTAATAGAATGCTGTCAGCACGGTATAGATGCTGAGATGACATTTAAAGTCAAAGGGCCAGATCCCCAGTTGGTGTAGATCCATAGTCAGTGCATCTGTACTAATTTACAACTGAGGCTCTGGCCCAGTAAGGCAGATTCTAATCAGGAAATCAGATGGAGGTTGATGGAGTTATTCTGGATTTACACTGGTGTAACTGGGATCAGAATCTGGTCCAATAAGCTACATGGTTAAGTTTCTCTGCAGTGCTTTGTAAACGTACCAATCAGTGTCTGAGTGATGAAGAGAAGTAGAAGTTAAAGTACTGCTGGTGGGCGCCCACCTTATTATTATTATTTTTTAAATGGTCTAAGACCCCGTTTTGGTTCTATACCCAGGGTACTCAGCAAGTCACTCTAGGGAGCCCTGGTACCTGTGAAGTTTTGGGGTTTGATTTCAGAGCCTCTTTCTCTGCTTGTGTCTCACAGAGCTAGGGAGGCATTGATCCTAGTGGTGTCTCATGCATCTAGATACGCACAGCATTTTTTCAAATATTCAGAAAATGGCAAGGAGGGTGAGAGGAAAAACACTCTGTCCCAACAACTAGAAAGGATGAGGATGAAGAAAAGGGGGAAGAAAAATCTTTAGCTCCTCCTACCTCCAAGTCAGAGGTGGGGATAGAGGAAAGGTAAATATTGGGCAAAATTCTGTTCTGGTACCCAGATTTGACTAGTTGAATTGGATCCATTCTATTGAGTAAAGTTCCAGCATCAAACAATCCTAATGTCCTGGCATTGAGGTAATGATTACATTGTCGTATCGCATCAACACACGATGACAGTTGTAACATTTCAGTGTCACATTGCAAACAATGCAAGGTAATATCCAGAAATCACTTCGGGGTTACTGTAAAGTTGTTCCTTTTTGCAATTGGTATGCTTAATGCATACTCTATGCCCTGCTGTAAGTGTTCACCTATGTTAATTTGTGAATAATATTTTGAAAAATGTTAGTGTTTCAACTGTTTTTTGCAGCTTTTTCTGTAAATTTATTTTTGCAGCTTGAATAAATTTTCAGTATACTTTTTTTGAATTTGTTTAAAGTAGCTCTTCATTCCTTCAATAGAGTGCTACTGAACTTCCCCATATTTAAAATGGAAAGTGTTTGTCTCAGATGAAATTGAACTCTCTGAAGTGATAAAGCAGAGCCTGTGAGCAGTAAATGAGTAAGTAAGTAACTACCGGTAACTCTCAAAGATGTTTAGATAGCCTCAATATCTCACCCAAAGGAGAATGAAAAATCTGAAGTGCCTCATTTAACTTCATTGGCACTTTTTCAGATGTGCTGTGAATAGGTATTAAAACTATCAGTTTTTTAAAATAATTAGAAAGCAGCTATTTCTGAGGAAAGCAGACTTGTGTATCGGTTTTGATTTCATAGAGTTTGACTTTGTGCATACAATGATGCTTAAGTTTGGGACTTTTATGTTGGGTTTTGTTATAGAGAAAATGAGTATTAGCAGGAGGATGAAGTTTCGGGGAGAGCTGATCTCACCAGGACTGAGTTCACCCTGTCAATATTGATGCTCTTGCAAGGATCATGTAGTTGCAGAGGACTCAACTCTATGTTACAAATATGCATGATTCATTTAAATTGGTCTTTGCAGTTTTTACTCTTTTTCCAGTATAAAGATCATAGGTTTTATTTTATTATAGTTTGGTACTCAGTTAAGCTAGGCTGGGTCACCTTGTACCACGCAACATGTTCATTTCATTCCTCTGCTAAAAGTTAATGCCATATTTTTTATCTTTCACTGACTGGATGTCACAGGACATAACATTAATAGAAGACAGACACCTCTAATATAGTTTTATGAATGGCCTTTTAAAAAAACCTGGGATTTAAAACTCTATAGTAGATTGGTGGATATAGTCGTCTACCTGATATATGTGAACTGTTTTCCCATTTCAGTGTCTCATCAATTATAGGTCTTATTCTGTGTGAGGTGAGTTGTGTTTTTTTTTTTTTAAAGCACAAGTAACTTCATTACACTTAATAAATTGCTTATTCTCTGTACTTAAAAGATTTCCCCCTTGAATATTACAATCAAGAATGGAAGAAGATGCACAAAAAATAAGAGTCGAGGACTTGTCTAGTACCTGAAGCCCAGGACTGGAAACTGGGAGGTCTGGGCTTTTCTTTCTAGATCTGTCACAGATTTTGTGTGTCCCCTCAGCTGAGTCATATAATGTGTGTGTGCTTCCATTCCCCTGTCTATAAAATAGAGATAATACTTTTCTCCATCACAGTGATGTTGTATAGATTATTTCAAGACCCTCTATGGAAAGTCCTATAAAAGTGCAAATATAATTAAATTATGTTTAAGCTCTTTGTGTGTGTGTGTGTGTGTGTGTGAATCACCACATATATTGCACTTAAATACCATGATGATGGGTGCCTCATAAATACACATATGCTTGTATGTATTTACATCTGCAGGTATTGATATGTATAAACACACTGAACTACTTATACATCCTTTTTGTAGTAGTATTCCTTTGTGCATAAAGTGAGTGATTGTGTATGCCCAAGCCTGCATTACAGGCTTAGGATATCAACTAAAATAGTTAAAGGTAACTTAGTATTGCTATGAACTGATGACTAAGGATGGGTTTGTCTAAACTAAAAAATGACCTGATGTCTCCCACCTCTGAGACTAATCCATTTTGTGGGTTCCAAAGGGTCTGGTTAAGTATCCCACCTTCCAAAATTCCATAAAGAAATCCTACATGTTACTGATTGATGAGTGAGCCACGCTTCGTGAAAACTGGAGGTGTGTGTTTGTATCATTTTGGCATGTGTGGGGCAGTGCAGGCCACAAACTGTTAGCTTTTTCAGAAGATGGGGGAGAAAGAGAGTCCTTCAGTCATGCTTGCCAAAAAGGACAGTGAGGTTACCATTGGGTGAGAGGGTTTTGTGACCAGTGGGGACTCTCAAAAACTTTTGCATAAAATCTCTTCCACTTTTGGATGCTTATCTGAAGCAAACTTGTGAACATTTTGACGTTTGCCTATTACTAATGGTTACTAGGACTAATTCTACTATTAAAATAATGCATAGCAGAAGTAGGAGGGAGGAGGAGATCACTCAGGAATTCTAGACTGGCTGTAATGATCGGTTAAAATAGGTTGATCAGTGAAGCTGTGTAGAGGATAGGAGAATGTATTCATGGTATGGATATCTGAATCTGGACTAGTGAAAAGAATGTGGGGTACTCAACTGTGTCCTCATATCACAAAACCAGTATTTTATTGGGCGGAATTCAGCTATCAGCCTCTATGCCTGACTGGTACTGTTCCACTTCTATTCTGCCATCCTCAAGTACAGATCTGCATTTGTTCTGTGCTTATGATAACAGACCCCCCAAAAAGGATGGATTTAGGAGTCCTTAATATCTTTATAATTTATTGTTTGAAATAGGTGCTATAGCTGACCTTTACTGGAACAATAGATGCTCTTGAACTTCTTTAGGTGTGTAGCCAAAATAACTTGCCTTTTTTTTAACATGGCTTTTTGGCTTAATAAACTCTTTAGCTCATTCAAATATGTAAATGTAAAACCTATCACTCTAGGACCATGTGGATTTGTGACACTCCCAAGGGGACCATGGGTCCATAAACCAATGAGTGGATTATGTAATGCTGCATAAACTCTGTATTTTCATCTGTGACAGATATAACCCAGGACCTGTATTTTTTATGTTACTTAATTGTTTCAGAACATCATGTCTGAGAGAACACACCAAAATGGAAATTGCTTCTACAGAAGGTTGCAATAAATATTGATTGGATATATTGCATTGTTGGGGTCCATGTATTTTAGAATGTTGCCAATTCTTTTGGCCTAAGCAACACTGTAAATGCATGCTGCACTTCCTCGTCATCCATTTGTTGGATTTTAGCAATTTGGACCTTGCAGTTTCAACATTTTATTCTTTACAATATGCTAGTTACAGTTACTTAAGGGGACCCTGTAACAAAATGACTCGAAAAATTAATCTTTTCTAGCCATCTAGAGCAATGCACATAATGCAAACACCAGTAATTTAATACAGTACAGAGTCCTATATATAGGTTTAACCAATGACTATTTGGAGATTAGCTGGCTAAAGCTGAGGAAAAACATTCCTTCATTTGGCTATGCCTACAAAAGGAAAAAGGCAGAATACAGTAGAGATCACTCTGTTCTGTGGTCTGCACAAATCTGCCAACTTAAGTGCTAATTTTTGGTTTCATTGACTTCACAGTGACAATGTATAATCTTCATCTGCTATTATAAATCTTTGATAACTGTTTATATGGGATTGTATTTCAGCAGCATAGTGTTGCAAGGTTTAAATGTGTAGGGCAATATATTTGTTTCTGAATCTGACGCTTTGAACAGGAGGCTCTTCCTGTGAAATTATTGGCAAATACATCAAATGGCGCACCAAGTGAGGAGCATCTTTGGCGCCTCCTCTCCCTTTGCTAAACTTTTGAATACCGTATTTTTATTGCATTTGTAGCCATTTCATGACTTTGATGCACAATTTGCATGCATGCTTTATCCCTGTCATATAAGATGATAAATTTGAACACTAGAACCTGTACATCTGTATTTATTCATGTCATATATAAGCAAATAAAAAATAATTTGTTTCCTCTAAAATTAAAGAAACATTTTAATTTTAAGAATAACTGTATAGATAGGGGTTTGATAGATATCTCTGGTGTCTCATTAAATATGTCCTTTATTAGTTGCTACTTACACTCTTCAAGTCTTAAAATACTAGTATACTTTCACAATTACACAATATTGCAGCTGGGATCTCACTTCACTTCACTTCATTCTTATCTCTCACTGACTGACTGGCAATGCTCTGCTCTTTATATACCCATGAATGTATGGCTGACAACATTCTAGGAGGTTTGAGGAAAGTGTAGTTCTCAGAAAGTCTGGAAGGGTCCATGAGATTCTACAAAGGTCCAGAACATTCTAGAAGGTTAGTGATAAATGAATCCTCATACGGAATACCTGAAACATTTTACTTCAAATGTTCCATTTTCCCTTTTGTTGCTAACAACAAAAATAGCACCCCGAGCCCAGCACCACCTGAACCTGGCATCCCAGATGGTTGCCTGGTTTTCACCTGCCCCTAAGTCTGGCCCATGGCAAATAACTTGTGTTGAAGATATTTCTGAAAGCTAATAGTTAAATAAGTTACAGTAGAAATGACTTATAAACATGGATACTAACTACACATTTATATCTTTTCTGTGTTGCATCCCTCTGAACATGAGCATCATCACTGATCTGTTCCCAACTTAGTTTTCAAATGACCCTGGCCCATTGACCTTTAGGGCCCTATATCATGTGACTTATCGTCATACCATCATGTTGCCTATGGAGTTCAGGTGTTCCACAAGTGACTTTGCAGCCCCAGAGATGCTGTGTCCTAACCTTCTACTGCAGATATTCTTTTATGGATCAGTATTTTAATTAACTTTCTAATGAAGTTTAGAGTTATACTCAAAGGTCTCCCTCTTCTTGCATCTTGCCAGGAACTTGGTCTTCAGCAGGATCTTATTTTACTAGACAGTCAAGAACAGACAATTGAAATCATTCTCATTTATCCTGAGGCAAAGACAGATACTCCTCCCTCTCCCCCAGCCTCATCCCCCTCAACCTTTAGTAGATATACACAGAAGTTTGCTAACTGAGGCATGGAACTGCAAGTCTACTGTAAACATCAAAGATAACTTATACAGGAATTCTTGGAAGAAGTTTGCACCATACTTTAAGTATTGTGACACTGTTTTAGTCAACTGCTTTTCCACTCTGCATTACATTAATAGCCTCCTTGCAGGTTTCTTGGAATATTAAGAATAGGGGTAGCCTTCAGTAAAATGTTGGATCATAGTTTTGAATGGATGAGGATGAAGATGAGTTGTAGCTTTAAAGCTAATACGAGGTAGTCAGAACATGAAGAGCTGTGAAGTAGATCAGTACTTTTGCTTGCTTTTTAGATCAGTGTTTCCACAGTTCTGCATTTACAAATGTTTAGCTGGTATTAACAGATAGCATTGATATTTTTATGTTGCTTTCTTTGAAGTACAGCATTCTGGATCATTTTCTGCTGTTTTATCCCTTTTGTCATGTGGCTTTCTAAATCTCATGCTAATAAGTAGCTGATAGATCTCACCAGCAATCTTGGCTTTGCATTTAGTCTTTCTTCATTCTAACAATCCTCTCTACAATACATACTATTCAGAAGGTGAATCTTGTATATTGCTGTTCAGTTACCAGGCTTACAGTATCAAGGTAATAAACCTGCATTTCCCCATGGGTATTTGTGAATTAATTTAAAATGGTGATTTCATGAATGTTCCTATTCTGAAATAGCAACAGAGGCCATGGTCCAGATTCGTGGCTGCAGCAGTTTTTAAAGTCTCCTCATCTTGGGTTTGGAATACTGTTGCTGACCTTGTTGATCAATTTTTTCATAAGCTGTTTTCTGAAATGGGTGGATCTTCACCCAACTGATGATCATAAAACTATAGCTAACCATAGTCTTAGGTAAGCAAGAAAGCTTGTCTCTTTCCCCAACAGAAGTTGGTCCAATAAAAGATATTACCTCACCCAACTTATCTCTCTAATATCCTGGGACTGATACAGCTACAAAAACACTGCATAATAGTCTTATGAGTCCAGCTTGTTGATCATATGTGTGTGTGCACGTGTATGTGTGTGTCCTAGTTAAAACAGAAAATCTCAGTGCATGCATACAAAGCTCAGTACAAATGATTTTTAAAAAGAGAAGCTAAAGAATCTTCCTTCACCCCAATTACCATTGCACTCCCTTTGAGCTAGCCATTCCACAACCAACCCAAGGCCGAAGCCAGGAGAAGCAACTGGTCTTGTGCAATACACTAGAGGTCAACAGTTTTTAGCTCCGTAGGCCTGATGAAGGAAGTAAATTAAAGTTGGCGATCCTACGCCAATAACACTCTTCCCTTTGATGATGATGTTTGAGCAGTGTCAGTCTGAAAGACTCCTCTGCTCTTGCTTGGGAGTACACAGGATGAGAGGAGATCTTTGAACAAAGTATTCGTACTATAATTTATGATTATTTAAAAATGTTGTGTGTCTGCGGAGGGGAGAGGATGGTAGGATGGGGAATAAGTAGATACTGTTCTCTTCGTAACCATACTTATCAACAGCTGTTTAATGGTGGGTGCTTCTGGTGAGGGGCAAATGAGTGGGAATGGATTGGAGTCTGCCTGGATCCTAGTAGTGACCATGTACACAGGTGTAGTAATTGCAGTAGTTTTTAATTTCTATTTTCATGTGCTAGAGCAGTAGTGGGCAAGCTGCGGCCCATGGGCTGCAAGACAGTTTGTTTACATTGACTGCCCACAGCTCCCAGTGGCCGTGGTTCATTGTTCCTGCCAATGGGAGCTGCAGGAAGCGGTGCGGCCCGCAGGGACATGCTGTCCGCCACTTCCTGCAGCCGCCATTGGCCGGGAACGGCAACTGCGGCCACTGGGAGCTGTGGGCTGCCATGCTTGCGGACTGTCAATATAAACAAACTGTCTCGCGGCCCACCAGCGGATTACCCTGACGGGCCACAGGTTGCCCACCACTGTGCTAAAGCTAGAAAATGTAGCTTTGGAAGAAAATAGATATAGATGCCTCTCTAGACTAGCTTTAAGAAAACAAAACTAATGTTCTTATAAGGGAAATTATTCCCTGACTTATAGAAATTTGGGAAAAAATAAGTTTCCATTTTTCCACTTAAAACTAAAATGTAGATACTATGTAAACCTATAATGATTCTGCTAACTAGCATTCATTGGTCCAGGTGCTAAGGCCCTGATTTGATCCTCTAACAAGCTCAACACAGGCAGAACTCATTGCTGCTTAGTTCTAAGTTTTTGAATTTTGTTTTTCTTTCATATTGATCCTCTAAGTGTTGAGCGAGGAACAGTAAATGCTTTTATTTCTCTGTAGCCATGTTAAATTCAATTTCTATTAGAAAAATTAGAAAACAAGAATATAGAAAAAAAAACATCAACATCAGTTTAATTTTTTCATTATTATTTTCTGTTTTTTCTTTTAGAGGCTACCTGTCTATATCACTGGGAGTGTGGGGGTGAGGGAAGGAGGGTTCAAATACTCCTGTTCATGAGCGAGATCTATCTATCTATCTAAATCTAAATTATTCCACTTCTGTAGCTTCTTTTCTCAAGGCATTTCACATTAATTAATTAACTAACCCTTAAAACATCTGTTATCCCGCAGATGGAGTCAAGGCACAAGAGATTGTGGCACACATTTCAAAAATACCCTTCATCTTGTGTTTCAAAGATCCTAAGTATCTAACCCAGGACAACCCAGGCCTGACTCAGTGCTTGCCTAGAATAAGGTATTTTTGAAGTTTGTTAGCCAACACTCTTTAACCTTTCACAAACTTTAGCGTGGACAGGGCAAAAGTTGTATTTTAACATTTCTACCAGTTAATGTGAACTTCAGAGAGGTTAAATATGGCTTGTCTATACCAGTTAAAATGTGTTGCTTAAAATGTTGGAGCTAGCATGTTTTAAAAACACATCTTTCATCTTAGTCTAGACAAGCCCTCAAAAAATTACTGAGCTCCCACTGGCTTTGCTTTACTAGGGGAAAAAAGTGCTTGTTCTTACCACAAGTTAGCATATGAGGTAAATAACAAAGTAAAATCCTAGTGAATACAAGACAGTTTGTAACTTTTCCATGTGTTAGAAGGTTATGGACACAAAAGCTACAAACTGCCCTTGTCTTCACTAGGATTTTGTTTTGGTGTTGATTACCACATTAGTTAACAATGAGTAAGTGCGCACCTTTTTTTCTTAGTTGAAGACTCTGCCATTGAGGTCAAGAGGACCTCTGGATGCTCCGCACTCCTGATTATCAAACCCAAGGCATATAAAGCTGATATATATTTCTTAAACCTTTTACTTTTTGTTATATCTTTTCTCAAAGGATAACTAGAATGTGTATTTTAAGAGCATTCAGGAATGAAGCTTGTAAATTAAAATGTACTGTTATTAATATAAAAGTTTTAGTGGGGAAAAGAGGACTTGTTGCCAAGAATCAGTATCAATAGAGGGTTTTTTCCTATGCATTTAATGTGACCATTCTTAGATATATATATATATATATTTTTTGGTTTTAAAATTGAAGGTTTTTATAAGGTGCTGTAGCTATTCAGTCAGACCACTTCCATAAGAAACATTCATCTTGGACACTTACTGAACTGTTGGTATTATTTTGTAGGAAACTGATTTAAAGTGAACTAGAAAATGTCCAAACCATCAAAATGTGGGATGACTTGGGAAAGTTAAATATATTTATTGAAATGCTACCTTAAAAAAAGAAAAAAAGTGGTAATTTAAAAAAATATATTTTAAAAATCCACGTATTATAAGCAATAAAGCAAAACCGTAGTCCTTTATGTGTCCAATAAAGACTGTGTAGCTACTGACACTTCCTTATTGTACTGCCAAAACAACTACGGAGGGCTCGGTATATATTTATTTGGCTTTCTAACATACTAAAAGGATGATAAAACTGTTATAAATGTGTGTATGCTGGTGTTAAGGAGGTTGGTTCACACTAGATTATCAGAGAAGGACTACTAGCCAAATAGCCAGAACACTTGGGGCGACAAGACATTTTTACAACAGGTATATAAATATTAAGTATCTAGTTGGCTTCAGTGTCAGACTTTGATAGGGGTTGTTTTAAAAAATAGTATACTGCATATCAGTCTTCAGGAAGACTGTGCTAATATTTTTTCTTTAGAGACTGAAATGTGCAGGGCAATTGAACTAGAAGTAGATCGATCGCTTTTTTTAAATTTTACATGACTTCTTGAGGCTGTGTCCATGATGCAGGTAGAGCATATGTAATTTTTAAAGAAAGTAAGAGATCATCTTACTGTAGCTTGGTTTGTTTAAACAGTTAACCCAGTCAGGTAGAGTACAGGGAAAGATAAAACAGATTAGTATTTGTATGTTGCTTTGTACTTTTCAGGGGAAACTCAAGCTGTAGAACTAGCTGTGCTAGTAAAACCAGATAAAATATTTACATTTCCTGGTATTTTTACAATTACTTCTATTGCTTTAAATTATTTTTGTGTCCTGCTGTGTAAGTCATTGTCAGGGTATGCATTGTACATCTCCCAGTGACCTACTCAAGCATAAAAAGGAAACTTATTTATGTGCATTCTACCATGTGTTGGATATAAGTGAATATGAATGTGTGTGCAAAATTCATGTTAAGTAATAGAAAACTGCTCTCACATGCTTTATGAGGAAAAATCCTTGTATACCGTGTTCTTCAAGAGACACCATCAACTTGAAAATATTTCCTTCTGAAAATGTTTGTACCTACTATGATTATAAGCAACACATAAGATTACTATAACTGAAAGTTCTAGAGATTTTAGAAGGCACACTTTTCTAAATTTGTTCACCTTGTGAATGTGATGTTATTTTGGATCAAGTCTTAATCCCAATGAAGTCAATAGCAAACCTGCCATTAAGTTCAGTGGCCCCAGGGCTGCACCCTTTAGTTATTGTCAGTTTTGCAGACAGTTAGCCATACTTCCTAGCATGATGTCTTTTCTTTTCATCTGCACTGGATGGACCTCACATACATACAAGCTCTTTCCCATGCTCTCCAGAAAGTTGTTTGCCAGTAACAGTGGCAAAGTTGTAGGTCTCAGATAGGTGGGTGCACAGGGAGTGAAAAGGATGTTTGGTGGCGTTGCTTTCAAGACTTTTCTAGTATCAAGAGAAACAGAAAACCCTTTCCGTTCTTTTACAGGTGTTCTTTAAAGAAGTAAAATTCAGGATATGCCATTCTTAAACTGATAGTTATTTTAATTATGTAATTTTTAAAAGTTCAAGATGACCATATCTCTTTAATGTTCTTATTCAAGGACACATAAATAACTTGGATTGCGATGTCCCATTTTCAATACAATGTTATAAATAACACAGTGTTTCTCAAACTGGGGTCGCCGCTTGTGTAGGGAAAGCCCCTGGCGGGCCAAGCCGGTTTGTTTTCCGGCCCCGTCCGCAGGTCCGGCTGATGGCGGCTTCCACTGGCCGCGGTTCGCCCTTGCAGGCCAATGGGGGCTGCTGGAAGCGGTGGCCAGTAAGTCCCCTGGCCCGCGCCGCTTCTCATTGGCCTGGAGCAGCGAACTGTGGCCAGTGGGAGCCGCGATCAGCCAGACCTGCGGACGGGGCAGGTAAACAAACCGGCCCAGCCCGGCAGGGGCTTTCCTTATACAAGCGGCGACCCCAGTTTGAGAAACACTGAAATAACATGTATCCATCATAAGAAACTCATAAAAATTGGGTTATTGCTTAAAAAAAAGGGGGGGGGGAATCCAAATTCTATCTCAACAGCATCTGTGCTGATGATGTGCATCTTAAAGCTATCAGACACCTTCAATGTTATCCTGTCAACTGCAATAGTTTCTGTTCCCACTGATACCCATGGGATTGGGCCCAGAAAGAAGGAATCTTAATTGTCAACAAATTCAATTGTCTGAGATAACACAGGCATTTCCATTTTGTGGCTGAACTTTGAAGCTGAATTATGTAAAGAAGCCCATGGTGCAGAACTGTAATTGCAATCTACCTGTGTTCTGAACTCTGCAAATGGCGGCTACTTGTCCCGAGCACAGGGAACTGTTTTGGGGAGTGAAGAGAAAGCTACATGTCTGTAGTAGGTCTGGCTGCAACAAAGCCAGTGTCCTGATATATTAGAATGCCTCTCAATTGTTGTACATTGTGAAGTGAATATTTGTTCTGCTCTTTATTCTGATGTACTAGAGTAGCTGCACAATTGCACATACTTTTCTAAAGAGTACCACAATGGGAAATTTTCTCAAGCTCAGGGGCCTCAGGAGAGGATAAGTTAATGTTGCAATATCTCCTTGAAACCCTATTTTTACTTTTCTTTTTTTTTACCTTTCAAGAATGCTTCCCCTCTACACATCTGCTTCAGCAGCCCCGTAAAGAGTTGGTACTGACTGCTTATGTAATTTTTATGAAATAGCACGAGTACAGTATTTTTGCTTCATAAAAATTATATCCATGGTAGGAAGGAGCCATGAAATCCAGCAAACAGGAGTTTAATACTAACTTCTTTTAAAAGTTAAACTTGTGATTAATTCAATGACACTTCAAGTGCTACATAATTGATCATTTGGCCAAGATAATACCACAAATTTCCTGTAGCTTTATGTGAAATTTGGAGCCATGTCATTCCAACTGGCAGCAAAAAGCACATCTACCTAAACACATGCTAAGTTACACCCTGGTGGTGCTTTCAACATCACTGAAGTTACACCAAATACAAGTTGATATAGAATTTAGCCCAGAAAGTTACTTTTCAACTTCAGCTCCTTTCCACTGACATCCATCTCTAGTATGCACATGTAGAAATGTAGGATTAACTCCACAAGCCTGCAAATATGAGGAAAACCATCGGCTTTCATAGCTCTTTAGTGCTCCGTTACCTTGAGGTTATTGCTTAAAATCAGATATTTTTTGATCTTTTAAAAAATGAAATCACAAATAAAGCACCCAACAGAAAATGACAGCAAAGTAGCAAATACAGGAGGCATCCAGAAATGTTCATTTGAACAGGCTCATCTGAAAAGATCAATTTGTGGAGAGATTTTCAATAACGTGAAATATATGGCCAATGTCATTCAATTCAGCTAATTTTACTGTTTTGATCATCTCCAGACACACTGATACTTGTGAAGATTACATACCAACATGAGAGGGTTGGCATGGCATAAAATACTCTGGGTTACAAGGTCTTTCATTGACTCGATCAGATTGACCTTTATGATCCATAAAGCAGTGTGATGCATAAAATGACAGAGGAGTCTAGAGGATCTCTGGCTATCTCTGAAGAATTAATCATGATAGTAGAGAAGAAACTGAAAGCCCTCACTTAACATGCAGTAGAGTTAACAACCTTGGTATTGTAGTCCTCTAAATCTTTCTCAAGGAAGATAGAGTCAGCTGTAGGTTACAACTACTCTTGGAAGCAGAAGAAATAGGGCTGGCTGCATTTTTTCTTTGCCCTTCCCAAGAGGACACAAAAGTCTTGACAAACTGATTCATGGCAATGTTGAAGCCCATCTAAAGCAGAAGGTTTCTAGCCTTGTGGCTGTTAAGTGAGCCATAAGCTAATATTGATACTTTGCAAAATTACCCTCTAGTTTCAGTTTTAAATAAAGCAGATATGACCTTACATTCAAAGCAGTGATGCTGGTGTTGGTTGTCCATC
Organism: Malaclemys terrapin pileata; assembly: GCF_027887155.1. Taxonomy (NCBI): domain Eukaryota; kingdom Metazoa; phylum Chordata; order Testudines; family Emydidae; genus Malaclemys; species Malaclemys terrapin. Next base: position 46,026,343 of record NC_071515.1, read on the forward strand.
TGTTTCCCCCCCACCCTTTGCTAAACATGACTCCCATTAATCTACTTATGTTGTACTACTGTCTGAACCTTCAGCTCCTGTTTCTCATAGAGTTAAAGTCAGAAGGGACCACTAGATCATCTAGTCTGACCTTCTGTATGTCATAGGCCACCACCAACACCCAGCACCCTCACACTAAACCTAACAACCGAAATGAGACGAAAGTATTGCAACCCACAGGAGTCTAGATTAGTATGTGCCACAAGTGGAGAATAGGAGGGACCAAGGTGCACCTGCTGTTACTTGCGCAAGTATTAAAAGAGCAAATGTAATTCAGTGTAAGTATCTTTGCTCAGCAGTGCTAAGGAAGTATTTCTCCTCCCAGTGTCAGGGTGCGGGCTAGGAAACCCTGAGCCAGCCCTCTGTCACACCAGCTCCAATCAGGAACAGGGAATTGGAGCTGGCTGAGTGAGCCCAGGCCTAAGTGGCAAATGGGGAACAGCTGCCAGCCTCGTTAGCCGGGGGCTACATAAAGGCTGGCAGGAAGGAAGCCAGTGGGAGAAGCTAGGGAATTAGAGGCTGTGCTCCCCTGCTGGCTGTAGAACCTAGCAGTCCTTAACGCTGTCTGCCGCTACAAGGTAGTGGGAACTTGTACTATAAATAAAGAGCACGGGTGGTTTGTGAGTGCAGAAGTGTCAGAAGATAGAGGGGCCCACCTGCACCCTATTACACTCCTCAGAAAGAATATGGTGTTTGAGTCAGGAAAGCCATGTGTATATGTCTTTAAAAAAGTGTATGAGTTAAAAAGCATTTAGTGGCATAAGTTCCATCAACTCTTGTCAAAAAAATAATTTAACTTGAAATTAAATTAAACTTTGACTCTTCAAATAATTGTCCATTATCCAGTTTTGATCATTTGTAGGAATCTTGACACCTACTGTTCTCTGTACTTTTTTTTATTATGGAAGTGTCTGAAGACACTGAGGACATAGCCTTTGACTACAGAATGCTTTGGGCAGATCTTCTGTTAGAAGATCTACCTGAAGGCTAAGTGGATGAAGAGGTTGGAGGTTACACTTCGCTCACTTGCAGGTTCCTTTTTTTAGTTCAGCCTTGAATGTCTTATTTTCCCTCCCTAGGGTGTTTTCTCATAGGACACTGCTATACAGAACCCACTCACTGTATGTGTCTGTCTCACACTGGAAGGCTTATCATAGTCCCACAGGCTCCCATCCTACAAGACTTTCTTGTTTTGAAACCTGGTTTTGGAGACAAGGTCTTCATAGTTAGGGTGCCAGAGAAGACTTACAGATTTCTTGACTGGAAGATAACAGACTGTATAAGCAGGGAAGGGAGGAGAAAGAGTAGGAATACTCTGAATGCTGATTAGTTGTCATCCTGCTTATCAGAACAAATGAGGAGGAGGAACCAGTTGTCTGCATTGTTTCAAGCAAACCACAGCAAGCAAACTGCTGGCAAATGGGAATATAATTTGCCTTGCTTTTCTTCATAAAATTCCCACAGTGCAATTGATCTATTTTTGTCTACAGATAAAAAGCTTAGCAAATATATACCTGTGTGTAAACTGATGTGCACCCGAGGTCATTTACAGTGATGACATGCAATGAGTTCTTTGATTTCAGTGATAGTGATCATTGTCTAGTTACCACAAGCTGGTGCAGCATGGTGTGTAAAATTGCTTGCCATGTCATGCCAGCTGGGAAAATAATGTGTTTCAGTATTGTACAAAGTGTGTGTGTGTGTGTGTGTGTGTGTGTGTAAGTTTAAAAATATATATAAGGCCTTTATATTATGGCTGGTTGAGTTTTGTTGATAAGCCAATTACAATATTTTTAAGAACGATACTAGGAACATGAACTATTCTGTTCTATTATACTGTGATAATATGTACCAGCAGACATTGCTTCTTGCTGAGGTATTTGCACACTTAAAGACAGCACAAGTGCTTGTACCTCTATTCTTTGTGTATCCAGAAATGTATGCTAAACAGGGTGACGGAGAAGGAGCATTTAGATAGTAGATAGTTTTACTTATGGGCTTTCTTTACACATAAAACTTACCATATGTAAGATCACATGATGCAGAAGATGTTAATATAAAAACAATTGGAGCCCAGAAAACAAATGGGTATTGTTGGTGAATGATGTAAGAATTATGATGTGAAAATGCCTCTTGGGCAAAGACAGTTGAGCAACAGGGGAAAGATTTAAAGAATCTTTTTCCCTAGCAACAAAATCTGAACCTGTGGAAGCTAATAAAAATTGACTTCTAATTAGAGATTTATAAGCAGCAAAGCACCTTGCTTAAAAAAACCAGACACTTGGACTTAACACAGCACTGATTTGTAGCCACCCAACTAGATAAAAGAACATGATAACTGGATCCAAAATCAGCATGTTTGCTTTTAAATTTTACCTGATATATTGCCAAAAAAAAAATGATAGTGTGGTGTTATGTTCCATCACTTCAGCAACTGATAAATGCCAGGTGATCGCTAAATGTAAAGGACTACGTATGTATTTTTAGAGTATTCTAAAATGACTGTGGTGCACCCAAGCAAATCAGACTGGTTTTGCTGATACCAGGTTTGCTGTCCATCAAAATTACCTTGTTCTGTATATCGCTACTTTATAGTTCATCAACATTGTGACTGTCCTTTGTGTCAGTGCATCCTTTACAAGGGCCAAGCATAGTGGGACATATCTTAGTGCAGAAGGGAGCATCTTCTATCTGACAAAGAGTCCTGTGGCACCTGATAGACTAACAGACGTATTGAAGAATAAGCTTTCGTGAGTGAATACCCACTTCGTCAGATGCCTGACGGAGTGGGTATTCACCCACGAAAGCTTATGCTCTAATACGTCTGTTAGTCTATAAGGTGCCACAGGACTCTTAGTCTGGATCTGTAAAAAGCAACAAACACGGCTACCCCTCTGATACTCTTCTATCAGACTGGCTCAACCATCATGGTGCCCAGAGCTTCTGGAGGTACAATGTCACTTGGAGTCTCCATTGGAGCAGTAGAACTCCAATCTGTCTCCATCATGGCTCTGTGACTGTATGCCATAACTGAGTCCAACAAATATGAGAACTACAATAGCTGATCTACCGGGTCTGCATGCTTCACCAGACAGAGACTTGTCCTGTAATTTTCAGAATATGCTGGGTGAACTCAGGGCAGAGTGATAGCCGTAAATTAGAAATGGGGTCTGCTTTTATTAAAGGTCACACAACGGTGCTAAATATTGTATTGTGCAAATGCAAGCTTGTGTATATGTAAATGCTATGGCCAATGTAGTTTTCCCCAATATTTCAACACACCGTGTTACACTGAATTAAGTTATGTTAATACTACTGTTGGCGTAAGTCATATAATCTATTGTGCTGATGGAAGAACATTATATCAGTTAAACAGTAATTACAGAATATAGCTCAGGTGGTAAGTGGGATTGGTGAATGGGGAGTGCACTTCAGTGAGCTCCCTGATCCCCCACCACCCCATGAGTTCCTATGTGATTTTTCCCTTGAGTACCGGGCTGACCTGTTGAGTGTCAGTCATATACTTGATTTGAGCCATGTATCTTTTAGTGAAAACAGGTCCCTTTTGCAAAGCCAAGAGCCACATTCCTTACTCTTCTGTGACTGTGGGTGATGACATCACCTGCAGATGAGAAAACAAATAATCCCAAGTTTGGGTCATGGCAGAAATTAATTTTAATTTATTTAGTTTTTAAAAACAAAATTTAAAACCAGGGACCAAAAGTATGCATGCACTTTACATTTGCACACACATTCTGTAACTAATATACACTCTCAAGCAGTGAAATTATTTTTTATTAAATACTAAAACTTCTTACTGTCCCTTTTAACACTTTCAAAATAATTATTTCTTCTGTTCAGATTACCTTTATTGTTTTTAAAGAGGGAGTACTTTAATCATTGCTAAACTGTAATGGAAACCCTATAAAAGTACATTGGACAGCAACAGTGATGTGAAATAAATTCATTAAAATCAGTGTTATTCAATGAATACTAATTGAAGTATTAATGCTTGGATCAGGTTTTTCCCTGTTTGTGATTATTCAGCTTGTTGGAACTTGCTGGCTGATGTATGTCTCCCTGTTGATGAAAGCCCTTTCTACATCCTGATTTGTTGGGCAATATTTTATCCTTGTAGCTTGCACACCAAGAGGATAATATTATGGATTTTTTTATAAAATAATGTGGGAATTCTTCATAATAGATTTACTTTTTTTCAATTTTGTTTGCTTAGTCATTTGTCTTAGCGAAAATAACAGTGCAGCCTATTGGACCATAGGCCCTGTGCTGAAGCTGAAAGGTTTCTCTGTTTTGAGGACCATGTTTACGTTTGTTAATTTCTTGTATTGTCTGAAGAAACATTGGTATCTAGGCGGGAAACTATTTTCTGATGTGAATTTGTTTTTGTTTGGTTTTTTTACTCCACTAGCAATCACTAGCTTCAAAAAATCAGATTTTACCAAACTCAGAGAACTAGTAGGTAAGATCCCATGGGAAGAAAATCAAAGGGAAAAAGGAGCTCAGGAGAGCTGGCAGTTTCACAAGGAGACAATATGAAGGCACAACTGCAAACAGTCATAATGAAAAGGAAAAATAGGAAAAACGGTAAGAGGCCAATATGGCTCCATCTGGAGCTCTTTAAAAACCTGCAAATCAAAAAGAAATCCTCCAAAAAGTAGACAAATGGCTAAGGAGGAGTACAAAAGAATAGCACAAACATGTAGGAACATCATCGGAAAGGCTAAGGCACAAAATGAGTTACACCTACCAAGGGACATAAAAGGCAATAAGAAGAGAATCTTTAAATATATTAGGGGCAAGAGAAAGATGAAGGAAAATGTAGGTGCTCTACTTAGGAAGGAAGGCGAGCTAATAACTGGTGACATTAAGAAAGAAGAGGTGTTTAATGCCTATTTTGCTTCAGTCTTCACTAAAAAGTTTAGTAGTGACCAAATACTCAACAGAATTAATATTAACAAAGGAGAAGGAATGGAAGCCAAAATAGGGAAAGGTTAGGTTAAAGAATATTTATATAAGTTTGATGTATTCAAGTTGGCAGGGCCTGTTAAAATTCATCCTAGGTTACTGAAGGTACTAGCTAAAGCTATCTCAGAATCATCAGCAATTACCTTTGAGAACTCCTGGAGGATGGGTGAGGTCCCTGAAGACTGGGGAAGGGTAAAAAGAGTACCCCTTTTTAAGAAGGGGAACAAAGAGAACCTGGGGAATTATAGACTGGCCACACTAACTTCGATAACTGGAAAGATACTGGAACAAATTTTTAAACACTCAATTTGTAAGTATCTAAAAGATAATAAGGAATAGCCAGTATGGATTTGTACAGAACAAATAATCCCAAACCAACCTAATTTCCTTCTTTGTCAGCATTATTGGTCTAGTAGATAGCAGGGAAGCAGTAGATTCGTTATATCTTGATTTTTAGTAAGGTTTTGACACAGTCCCACATGACATTCTCATAAGCAAACTAGGTAAATGTGGTCTAGATGAAATTACTATAAAATGGGCACACAACTTCTTGAAGTGTACTCAAAAAGTAGTTATCAATGGTTCTCTGTCAAACTGGGAGGGCATATCTAATAGGGTCCCGCAGGGGTCAGTTCTGGGTCTGGGTCTGATACTATTCAATATTTTCATTCATGGCTTGGATAATAGAGTAGAGAGCTATGTTTATAAAAACTGCAGATCACACCTAGCTGGAAGGGGTTAAAAACACTTTGGAGGACAGAATTAGAATTCAAAACGACCTTGACAAATTGGAGAATTTCTCTGAATTCAACAAGATGCAATTCAATAAAGACAAGTGTAAAGTACTTCACTTAGGAAGGAAAAATCAAATGTACAACTACAAAATGAGGAATAAGTGGGTAGGTGATAGTACCTGGAAAGGGTCTGGGGTTTATAGTGAATCACAAATGGAATACGAGTCAACAATGTTATGCAAGAAAGAAAATCTGCAAGAAAGGCTAATATTCTGAAGTGTATTAACAGGAGTGCCCTATTTAAGACACAAGAGGGAATTGTTCCACTCTTCTTGGCATCGGTGAGGCCTCAGCTGGAGTACTGTGTACAGTTTTGGGTGCCACACTTCAGGAAAGGTGGACAAATTGTAGGGAGGGTCCAGAGAAGAGCAACAAAAATGATAAAAGCTTTAGAAAACCTGACCTATGAGGAAAGGTTAAAAAAACTGGTCATGTTTAGTCTTGAGAAAAGAGGACTGAGGCGACCTGCTAACAGACTGCAAATATATTAAGAGATGCTATAAAGAGGACTTTGATCAATTGTTCTCTATGTCCAATGAAGGTAGGACAAGAAGTAGTGGACTTAATGTGCAGCAAGGGAGGTTTAGGTTCGATATTAGGAAAAACTTTCTAACTATAAGGGTCGTTAAGCTCTGGAATAGGCTTCCAAGGGAAGTTGTGGAATCCCCATCCCTGGACGTTTTTAAAAACAGGTTGGACACAAACCTGTCAGGGATGATCTAGGTTTACTTTGTCCTGCCACAGAGGAGGGGGCTGGACTTGATGACTTCTTGAGGTCCCTTCCAGCCCTCCAGTTCTATTATTCTGTGGTTATTTTAATAGCAAACTAAAGAAAAGTAATCCATAAAACAGTTATATAATTTTCTCTGCTACAGCTATTAGTTATGCCTGAGTTATAAAATCCAGTAGTGTCAGGAACAGGTGTTTTCCAGTGCTTTTGTCTTACTCTGAGTGGAGGGGGGAGTAAGTAGGGGAGAAAAAGGGGACAGAAAAATACAAGAGACTATCTTTCTATTATGACTTTGTATTTCTTGTACAGCGTTTCTTGTATTTTTCGGTCTATACTTTGATATTGCACGTAGAACTGCTACACACCCAGTGTGTGTATGTAGTTACAATAGCTATTTTTGTAATTATAGTGCAGGTAAAATATGATCTCCTGTCCTAAAAATTTAAACAACATGGCAGCCGTTGACTTTGTATGTTGACTTCCAATTTATTGTCTAGGATTATTTATATATTTTGAGCTGGGCTTTGGTTTTTAATTGGTGCCTTTGTACATCTCAGAGGTAAATTATTAATATTCTTTTCTTCCTCGTGTACTTGTTGCTATTGTTATTATTTATTTTTATTGCAGTAGCACATACAGGTACCGTCTGAGATCGAGGTCCCATTCAGTGAGGCACTGTATAGACACTTTGTAAGAGACTGTCCCTGCTCAAAAGAGTTTACAATCTCAACAGACTAAAAAGGGTGGGGAAAAGAAAGTAATATTATCCCCATGCTACAGATGGGGAACTGAGGCACAAAAGAGATTGAGTTGCTTAAATTTACACAGGAAGTCTGCAGCAATACTGTGAATTGAACACCTGAATCCCAGTCCTGACCATCCACCATAAGGCCATCTTTTGTCTCAGGACAGTAGACACAAAATCTCTTATATAACGCCCCTCCCCCATCCTCTTAAGATTGGTGTCTCCACCTAGTGGTTGACTTGAAGTACAGTAGAAATATGTAAAGCCCAGTCCTCTGGCTCCATGCAAGGCAGGTTCCTCAGAGCTAGTCTTGCTTTCTAGAGGTATTTGGCTTTTTCTCACCCTGTCCTTTCAACTCTAGCAGCAGTTCTGATAAGAAGAGGGCCATTTGGTGGTATTTCAGGGGTACCAGGTAATTCACCTATCTTGAATACTTTCTCAGAACTACCAGCTATTGAAGCTAAGCCTATGGCTCAGATCAAAGGGGGGCTTCAGCTCCATGTGCCTGCAGCCACTTCACCATTTGACAGCAGCACTGGGAACAGCCATCAAAGAAGTTCTGGTGCTGATTTGCCTAAGCAGAATATGTCTTATGGGAATTCACAACCAGTTTTCTCCTGCTACTTCTTCAGGACTTGGCTAAACCTGACAGCAGACTCCAAGGAACAGGTCAATTAGAGAGGAAGGACATGAACAAGATGCAAGACTGCTGCAAATGTTTTAAGGAGGGCAAAAATAGCAAAGTCCAGGATCTTTCCTGCTCTGAGCCTGGCCCCCCACTGCCTCTCCATATCCATCTTCACAGAGGCCAGCTAGGGTTTGTTGTTCTAGAGACAGATTTGTTATTTAAACAACCTCTTTGACTCTCACAACCACCTGCACCCAAATCCTCAGGCAAAACACCTGTGGTCCTGAATTCTCATAGAACCAAACCTCACTCCCTTTCTCTTTAGGAAGACTAAGTTTTAGGGGCACTAGTGGCCACAGTTCCTTTGTTTAATTTCTGAAAGCTCAATGCCCCTTCAACCTTCTTCATCAGCCTCAAGATAACTATCAAAGAAAGAGAGTCCTAAAAATCCTCTTCTTCTTGTGAGGACTGACTATCCCCACAAACTCTCTGGCCTCAGACGTCTGACTCTCTCTTATCTCACCTTTATCCTATTGGATGAAGTTGATGTGTGGGTCTTATTCACTGTACCTTTAAAGTAACAGAACCTTCCTCCCAGCCCAGTACCCTCTCCAAATGGAATGAAGGAAGAAAGGCAAACCAGTCTTTCCTAAGCTAGAATAAGGCAGGATTTTTTCCCCTCTTCCTCGGTTGCTACTCTAGAGTTGGAGACTGCTTGATGGTAATGGCCAGATTGCTTCTTGCTTGACCAAATCAGTCATTAGCTGCAGTAATTCACCAAACTGAGCCAACATGGCAATGTCATTGACACATTTGAGGTCTCAAAGAAAAATGGTGTTCAGCTCAATGCCACAGATGGCCTCCAACTCTAGATTTCAGTTACAACTCTAGTTTTCCATCAAGCAGTCTCCAGTGCCAGATGGCAACTAGCTCAATATTAACCTGTCCAGGTTGGATATTGAGCAGATGGCAACTGTCAAATAACTTGGGAAGTGTCATAGTGTTGGAGGATGTTTGAAAGACACGGATCCTCCTATAGCAGCAGCTGCCACCATGTTATGGGCCTCTCTGGAGATGTTGTGACATCAAACTTTCCACAAAGCTGCAGCTCTATGGAACCACAGTTATAGCAACATTATTGCATGGCATTGAAATGTGGGTGCTGAGGAAGGGTGAAGAGTGGTTGATTGATGTTTTTGATTCTCATTGTCTTCATCAGCAGCTCCCTATTAAGCGGCAGGACAAAATCTGCAATTAGGATATCGGTAGCCAAACCCAGCAACTGCCTCCATCAGCACTGTTTCGGTTTCAGCAGCATTCCGATACAGACCTATAATTAGGAAGATCAATGAGTTCTGAAGGACATTCACCAAGGAATTTCACCACACGTTCAGCAATCACATTGTCACCAAAAGCTTCCATGGCACAGATCACCAATGATGGACATAGGCCCAACATCCAGCCAAATCCTCTTAAAGCTTAGGGATCAATCTAGGTGGTGCATGATGTGCAAGGAGGCATTATGTCCCTTTGGGATTTTCCTTGATGAAAACAATGGGCTAGTTCTCTCACGATAGAGGCCACTGGTTGCAGTTCCTGTGGATGAAAGGTTCTTATGCTTTGTATTCAACATTCTTTGTAGACGACATAAGTTGGTTTTTGCCTGGTATGAATTTCGCAGTGTACAAGGCACATGGAGTCTCTTGTCTTTCCAATTCAGGATATAGCTCTATAGGATTATTTTTGCTCTTCCAGCCTCAATGAGGTCTGTCTCCACATTATGATTCACTTAGCTCACCAAAGCTATCAGTGCTTTGCAGTCAGACACGATCAATAACAATTTCAGCAATGCCCTTTGGTCTTGTGTGTTTTCACAAAGCGGATGCAATCCTGATAGTCAGGGAACCCAGATTTCTGTGTTAAAGGCTCAGTCATGAAGCAACTGCTCCTCGATCCAGCAGAACTATCTAGGTCATGGAGAACCATGGTTTGGCCGTCAATTATCGAAAATGCTTCTTAAGCTTGTTGCAAGAGCTCCAATCAGGAGGCTGGTTAAGCAATGGAGCCTCACATGTTTCTGTAAGTCAGAAGCCCACAAACTGTAAGGCGAGCCCCCCTAGGGGGTGCTGAAGAACGTTTGGAGGGTGCGGTAGGGCCCAGGCCAGCTCCCACAGGAGGTGGGGAAAGAGCGTCACCTGGCTCTGCACCCGCCCCCTGGCTGGGGCTCTGCTCCCAGCCCTGCCCCAGCCTTGGCCCCGGCCCCAGATCTGGCCCCAGCTGCGGCTCCCTTGCCCCCGTTGCACCCCCCCGGAGCCATGGCTGGGAGGGGGGGGCACGACCCTGAAAAGTTTGGGGACCACTGCAGTAAGTCTTCAGCAAGACCCTCATTTTTAGGCAGAAAAGCTTCCCTTTATTTTCTCACCCCTCAAGATGGCCGTCCTTTTGGCAATAACTGGCAGGAAGAGTGAGCACACTGGCAGTTACTGTCTATTAAAACAAAGTATTTGAAATTATTTCCTGATGATGTTTAGTTCTTAGGCCAGCTCCAGGATGTCTTACCGATTTTATTTTATTTTATTTTATTTTATTTTTTGAACCACAGCCCTCCACACCCTAGTAACTCCACTTCATGCTTCTGAATGTGGCCAGAGCACAGAATAAAATCTTGTATATAACAACTGAGAAGAAGCTTGATGCTGTTTTCATGGGGGACTTGAGAAAGGGTACAAAGCTTATAAATCTACTATTTTTTGATGGATAATGTAAGCCATTATTCAGGCCTATAAGTTGTTCAGTAGAGACGACTCTACAATAGTTAGGATTTACTCCACCAGGTGTGTCCCTTCCTCATGAGCGGATGAGCTTAGGGTATCTTGCAATGTGATTTGCCATGTATCAACTTGATCTTCAGTGCGTTTTGGATTAAAGATCTTCTAATCTTCAGATGCTTGTACTAAAGGGCTTGACTATGTGTTCTGTCCTTGTTGTGTCTAATTTTCCGCTTCCATTTATTGAAGATGTTTGTTAATGCTTTCGCTATTTCCCATACCTGGCTGACAGGGCAGGAAGTACCCAGGTGGAAGAAAGATAGAATTGGTTTCTTTACCTGTAAATTTATCAGCAGCAGGCAGGTACCTGCTGCACAATCAGAATCCACTTGTGCTTATCTAAGAATTCTCTAAGCCTTATTGGCTTGAAAAGGCAAGAGAATAACATGTGGGGGCTGAATAAGAGACATTGATCTAGCAAAACATTTTAGTTGTTTATTTTACTATGTGGTGGGTGGGGAGAAGGAGATAAAGAGAGACTTGTATTTTCCTGCTTTTTGGTAATATTTTTCTAATGTTGTTCTTAGTCTTTTATGTATCCTCAGCTATAGCAGTATGCCTGAGCTGTAAATGTGTCAAGAGTCATCAGGCGACTCCAGAAATCAGCTTTGGGGGTAGGGGGAGAATTCATGAGGGTCTGGTGTCTACCTCCAAAGCATGGAATGAAGGCAAAAGGTAGGCCTTGTCTCACAAATGGACTGAGAACACTGTCCAGTTGAAAATTACAGGTAAGGAAACAAACTTTACTGTTTAATAAAGGATGTTATGAGGATGCCTACTGCTGTTTGCAAAGGGCAATAGTGGCAGGGAATGAAAGCAAACCAAAACATCCACACAATAAGAACTGATCACTCTCCAAAAGTCTCATTTTGGCTTCAGCTAGTCAGATCTTTTCCACCTGCTGGCAGAACACAGTCTATAGGAAGTTTCAGAGAGGAGGAAAAAAAGGAGGATGTTTTGTCATCTTGCTGGAAGGAAGATCTGTAAATGATTCCTCTGTTTTGTGTTTTAGTTGTTGGTCATCATTGATTCACCTCTTCTACAACATTGAATCAGCACTTTTGAAAACAGAACCTGCAGAGCAGTTAATTGGTTTTAGAAATCCCAGGTTAGTTGACTGGAAAAGAGCCAGATCAGTGGTAGCTAAAGAAGATGTGCAGAAGGATGGATGTGTGCAACTGTTTTTAACAATGTACATATAAAACTGAGGGCAAACAGGAGGGAGATGAGGAAAAGAAAGGGAAAGTGAAGGTTGAACATGCTTCTTTTTAGAAATTCTCTGCCTGTGTACAGCTGGCTAGTGGAGACAGTGCAATTCTGAAAACAGCCTTTTGCAGAGGGATTGCAGAAAAACTATCAACTGAGAAGATGCCAGAAATTCTGCAGCTGTTTCCTGTGCCATGAATCTGGCCTGATGAAATTGGATTTCTAGGTGATTCGGCACATGTGGCTTTTCTGGAGTCATTCAGTCATTGGGACCTTTTTATTTTTTTGTTAAATAACTTGATTTATTTTCCTGTTTCTCTGATCAAGTTTGTAAGTATACTTTTGTCCTATCCTTTCTTGGTCTTTTGTCCTGTCTCATATTTTATGTCTTGGAGCCTTAATGCCTTTTGTCCTTGGCGGGGATCAGCTTCTTTCATTTTTGATCACTGGTCCTAGGACATGCTTGGAGAAGTTTCTACTGGTGCCACCAAAACATCTCTGGTGCTAGCAGATATCACATCTTTACATCACACCATTCTGACTGCCATCTTGCTTTTTTCCACTTCTCAGATTATTTTAGCAATGAGCATCTCACACTTTAGCAGCTTTAGCAATGGACACTGTTAAAAAGAGTGATGTTTTATCCTGGTTGAAAACTGGAGAACTCAGCTCTGGCTTGTCTTTGGCAAAGTGCTTCTCCTGCCACAGTCTTATTACCAGGCTATATTTTGCCCTTATAGTAGGACTAGCTTTCACGGGGACACAGGTGTAATCATCACTCACCACTGCCCTGGGGATCTCTGCAGTGCTGTGGGCACCAACTTTTGTTGAAACAGTTCCTGGTAGTGCCTTGTACACCCTGGCTCAGGCAAGCTAGAAACTTCAGCACTTGGTGGGCCTCAAAGAGCTTTCCAAAGGTCTATAGCCACCACACTTCTCCCAGGCTACTACTTGGAGCATCATTTCAGGGCATCTCAGTAATACTTAGAACATCCAGATGCAAATCAGCCCAACTGTTTACCTTTAAGGTTTCATTCACTGCTGATCTAGAACTAATTAGTTCCAGTTTAACATGGGAGTTAGAGTGAGAAAAGGGCCAGGAGGAGAGTAAGTCAATTACCCCTCCAGTAACCACCAAAGATCAGTGGTATTAATCCATGTGGTGATGTTTCTGAGCAGTAACAAGTCCACAAGGACAGCGTGATGAATCTGTTGCTGCTCTTTCCCTCTTGCACAGGAGGGATATAGGTCTCCAGAGGGAAGGTTTGGTGGCAGTTGGTGAGGAGTGTCACAAACAGAGTGTGAGGCGTGACCTGGGAGAAGCCTCCATCCTTGTGCCCGTCTCACAAACATGGCTCCTTTGAAATCTTTTGTGGGTCCCTGCTGCACACTGATCAGCCCGAGGCTCTGTCTACGTCCCCACTATATATGATCTTGTCTCTGCCATGAGTTTCTGCTCCCCAGTGCCCCTTTTGCCTTGGCACCTCCACCTAAGGAGGTATTTTCCTCACTCTGCAGGGCTCTCCCCCTTCCACAGACACCATTTTCCCCCAAGTTCATTCTTCAAGGGTCCAGACCCATCAGTTGTATGCCGTTTCCCCACACGTGAAACACTCAGGGATCTACCCCTTCTGGTCCAAACCTCCCAGTGATCACACCAATAGATGAGGCACTCAGATCTTCAGCATCCAAGTTTCCCAGAGTCTGTGTTCTTATTGGGGCAATACCTCTAACGTGGCTCATCCCCCCCCACTTCAATAAAAGGATGAAACCCTTAAGAGCCCCCCCGTCCTTGTCCCTTCTTGAATCATATAACAAGTGGAGTTCCGCTGAGCATCTCCCCCACTTCTTCTGTGCTCCATGGAGCCGAGACAATCTAAAAAGCGCAATTTACATGGGGCAAACACTTTTTATGTACCCCACTCACCACCAGGCAAAATATTCCCTCCATTGGGCCTCACACTTCACAGGCTTCGAACCCCTCTTTTCTGCTTTAAACCTGTGCCCCTGACACTGTTCATCTTCAGAAACTTCAGGAGTTACTGCTACTGCTCCTCAAGCAATATCGAGAACACAAGACTTGGTAGTAATGGAGGACTTTAATTACCCAGATATATGTTGTAAAGTATTTGGCAAAACACAACATTTCTAGTAAGCTGAGGACAACTTTACACTTCAGCAAGTGGAGGAAGTAACCAGGGAGATGGCTATTTTAGACTTGATTCTGACCAATGGGGAGGAATTGGTAGCGAATCTGAAGGCAGAAGGCAATTTGCGTAAAAGTGACCATGAAATGACTGATTTCATGATTCTACGGAAAGGAAGGAATGAGAGCAGCACAATAAGGACAATAGACTTCAAAAAAGCAGACTTTTGCAAAGTCGGAGAACTGTTAGTTCTATTCCCCAGGGAAGAAAATCTAAGGGAAAAGGTTGTTCAGGAAAGCTGGCAATTTCTCAAGGCAACAATATTGAAGGCACAACTGTAAATTATCATGATGTGAAGAAAAGATAGGAAGAAAAGCAAGAGGCCAGTATGGGTCCATCAGTAGCTCTTTAATTACCTGAAAATCAAAAAAGAATCCTAAAAGAGTGGAAACATGGACAAAATGCTAAAGAGGAGTATGAAAGAAGGATGTAGGGACAAAATCAGAAAGGTAAAGCACAAAATGAGTTACACCTAGCAATGGACATACAAAGCAATAAGAAGAGGATCTTTAAATACACTAGGAGCAAGAGAAGGAAAGTGTAGGTCCTCTACTTAGCATTAAAGGAGAACTAATAACTGATGACATCAAGAAGGCTGAGGTGTTTAATCTTTTTAGTGAAGACTGAAGCAAAATATACATTAATGGTGACCAGATACTCAACATAATTTATATTTAAAACAAGGGGGAAGGAACACAAACCACAATAGGGAAAGAACAGGTTAAAATTGTTTAGATAAGTTAGATATATTCAGGTTGGCAAGATGATGGAGTGGGCGGGGGGTTGACCAGTTACTTCATTAACTGGAAAGATACTGGGGCAAATCATTAAACAATGCGCTTGTAAGCACTTAGGAGATGAAAGGTTTATGAGGAATAGCCAAAGCAGATTTTTCAAAAACAAGTCATGCCAAACCAAACTAATTTCCTTCTTTGACAGGGTTACTGGCCTAGTGGATAAGGCAGAATCAGTAGAAGTGATATAGCTTGATTTTAATAAAGCTTTTGACACAGTCTCACATGATGTTCTCATAAGCAGTCTAGATGCGGTCTAGATGAAATTACTATAAAGTGGGCACTCAACTGCTTGAAAGACCGTACTCAAAGAGTAGTTCTCTGGTTCGCTGACAGACGGTGAGGGTGTATCTAATGTGGTCCTGCAGGGGTCAGTCTTGGGTCTGGTACTACACCTCTACCTCGATATAACGCTGTCCTCGGGAGCCAAAAAATCTTACTGCGTTATAGGTGAAACCGCGTTATATTGAACTTGCTTTGATCCACTTGAGTGCACAGCCGCCCCCCCCCCTTTCTTGGAGCATTGCTTTACCGCGTTATATCCAAATTTGTGTTATATCGGGTCACGTTATATTGAGGTAGTGGTATGTTCAATATTTTCATTAATGAGTTGGATAATAAAGTGAAGAGTGGGCTTATAAAATTTGAAGATGACACCAAGCTGGGAAGGGCTGCAAGCATTTTGGAGGACAGGATTAGAATTCAAAATTACCTTAATAAAATGGAGAATTGCTCTGAATCCAACAAGATGAAATTCAATAAAGAAAAGTCCAAAATATTCCAGGAAGGAAAAATCAAAGGCACAACTACAACATGGGGAATAACTGGCTAGATTGTAGTACTGCTGAAAAGGCTGTAGGGCAGGGGTTCTCAAACTGGGGGTTGGGACCCCTCAGGGGGTTGCAAAGTTATTACATGGAAGGTCACAAGCAGTTAGCCTCCACCCCAAGCCCCTCTTCGCCTCCAGCATTTATAATGGTGTTGAATATATTTAAAAGGGGTTTTAATTTTTAAGGGGGGGTCGCACTCAGAGGCTTGCTATGTGAAAGGGGTCACCAGTACAGAAGTTTGAGAATCACTGCTTTAGGGGTTAGAATGGATCACAGATTGAATGCGAATCAACAATATGATGCAGTTGCAAAAAAGGCTAATATCATCGTTAACAGGCGTGTTATATGTAAGACATGGGGAGGTAATTGTTCAACTCTACTCAGCACTGGTGAGGCCTCAGCTGGAGTACTGTGCCCTCTTCTGGGCACCACACTTTAGGAAAGATGTGGACAAATTGGAGAGAGCCCAGAGGAGACCAACAAAAATTATAAAAGTTATAGAAAATCTCACCGGTGAGGAAAGGTTTAAAAAACTGGGCATGTTTAGTCTTAAGTAAAGAAGAGTTGGGGGACCTGACAAGTCTTCAAATATGTTAAGGGCTGTTAGAAAGAGGACAGTGATTGATTGTTCTCATGTCCATTGAAAAATAGGAAAGACATAATGGGTTTAATTTGCAGCAAGGGAGATTTTGGTTAGATATTAGGATAAACTTCTAACTATTAGGGCAGCTAAGAACTGGAATAGGCTTCCAAAAGAGTTTGTGGAATCCCCATCATTGGATTTTTTTTTTTTTAAAAAACAGGATGGACAAACCCCTGTCAGGGATGGTCTAGGTTACTTGGTCCTGCCTCATCTCAGGACTTGACTTCTTGAGGACCCTGTAAGCCCTACATTTCTATGATTGAATGCTTAGCTCCAGTTGCACCTCATGCTGCTTCTGTCATCTGGCTCCCAGCGGAAACTGGAATGGAATCTCCTGAGATTGCTACCATCCCTCAAGGCACCAGCTTGGGGTGAACCTTCCTTCCTCAAAGCAGGCTTCTTCATACTTTGGCTTCGTCGATTCCTGAACACCCAAACTAGGTGGGGTATTAGTCAAACCCCGGCTTCAACTTTCTTTTTCCTTGGTACCAAGGATCTGCCTCACTTGTGCCAGGGGTCGATTGAGATGCCCTAATGACTCACTGCCATGTCTGCAGTCAGTCAGAGACTATTTTAGTGTCCAACTTAACAAACCAACCAACAAACCAGGTCTTAAGCTCATCCTTCAGATCTCTCCCTGCCTTCCCTCCCAGGGGCCTCAGACAGTCCTGCTGCTCCTGCTTCCTGCTACACACTCTCAGCTAGTTCCTTCCCACAGCCAGTCCTGTTCCCTTCCAGCTCTGTTCTTTCTTAAGCTCCCTCAGACCCTTTATAGCCCAATTGTAGCCCCTGCCCTCTTTACTGGCCCAACTGGGAGCACCTGCTCTAGCACAGGGGAGCTGGATGTACTTTTTGGTTATGGAGTCAGCCACCTTGTGACACCCCCATATGCATTCGTTGAAACACTTTTAAACAGGTGATGGAAGGCGCCTGTTGATCCCTTATAAACATCCCATTTTTATGTTCAACTTACTTCCTTTTCCATTGTTCTAGGACTACCAGTTCCAAGGTTACAAAAAGTATATATGCCTTTTTGGTGTTTGAAATTCAACTGTAATTATCCCATTATGGAGGAGTGGGAAATGTGACTGTAAAAGACTTTGTCAATGAGCATCCTGTATTTTATACTTTCTTTTTATAAGCAAAGACTCTTGAAAGGGTCATTGTGGTGTAGTTGTCCTCCCGCTTTACTGCACACCAATTCAAGGAACTCTATTCTGGCTTTAGGGTAGACATATCCTAACAGAAAGTCCACAAATGTCTGTAATGATTTATTCTTCTCCCACCCTTACCTCCAACCCCCTTTGGTGCTTGATATGTGCAGAATGAACTCTCTAGAATCAGGTACTTGATAGCCTTGAGCATCTCTTTGTTCTCTAAGGTTTTGTACTGAACTGATTTACTGCTTATTTTTCCCAGTGATTTTTATTGTATTGCCATTAATAGTTTTACTTCTCATTCTGTTCCTCTTTAGTATGGCATGTTATACATCTTGACTTTGAGCTCTTAGTGTATTTATTCTCAACATTAGCTACTAAGTTAACATGTGCCATCCCCAAAGGGACTCTGCCATCTCCAGTTGTTTCTAAGACCATCTCCATATTGCTGGGAGCAGGGACAGTACCCACAGACATATAGGGCTAGTTTCTTACCTGGTGTAAATTGGCATACTACTATAGTGAAGCTATGCTGATTTGCACAGCTGAGAGACTCATGCCCATAATGAACAGGGAGGTCTTAGAGAAGATGTTTGAAAGTATGTGAATTTTCAGCTGAGGCTGCAGAGCTTGGGAGAATTGAGTGGAATGAATAAGAAATCAGACCTTCTTGGCTGGTGGCAGAGTTTTCATGTGATGCCATCTATGGTGTAATGATGGCCTGGAGTGGAATTCCATTGTGGACCACAGACATTTGGAATACAGAATGTATTCACCTACTCCCACATACAAAGCATCTATAACTGTTGGCCCCTTTGGGAAGTAATATCTCTTTGGTAAAAGTGTCAACTTCCATCAGGGACCTTCCATCTGTTTCCTTTCCTTAGTTTAGGTCCGTACGATGGTCCAGCTTTTAGGGGCTTGTGGCATGGCTAATTACAGAGGTTGATGGAAAAGTACAGACATGATTGCAGGCTGTCCACTTCCTTTAGAGGTTTCAGTTTTCTCACTTAGACTCCCTTGTTGCACACATATAGATCTGTCTAGATATGAATGACCCACAGTTTTTTTTCCTCTTGATATTTTGTATGTCTGTAGAGGTTTCCATCTGAGGCTCTCAAACTGTTTCATAAACAGTAATTAGAGAAGTCTCAAAACAGCCCCGTTAGGTAGATATCATCACCATTTTACAGCTGGGGAAATCTCAGCCACAGACAGCTTAAGTAAGCCTTCTGTAGTAGATCCAGGAATAGAACCGAGTCCTGTGCTTTATCCACTATACCATTTTAGACTATGTGCCCAATGTACTGATTATGGTCCTATTGTATTTTTCTTTGAGTTAGTCTTGCCATTCCAGTGGGATTCATTCATCTTGTCACCACCTGCTTATAGACTGTAAGAAGGTTAATGTCCAAGTGAAGCTGAATAATCCTCTAAATCTCTTGGCAGTACTGCCAGTTCTGCTAAAGGGAAGGAAGTCTGGCATTTATTCTGAAACCAAGCACTAAAAATACAGAGTGGTGCTACACCCTGATGGCTGAACAGGTTGCTGAGTACTGAGAATATTCTTCTTCCCTAAGATCCAACATGTGGGCTGTGACTCCAGGGGAATTCTGCACATAAGTGATTTGAAGTGATATTATACTTTGGGACTGGTTGTACACAAGTTACTAATTTTATTTTATTTTTTATTTGTATTGCCATAATGCCCAGGAGCCTAAATGCTCCCCAAGCTGGGGAGCACTATCTTTAGCAGGCCCTTCTCTTCAGTATGGCTACTGCAATCCCCAGCACCTTCTGCCAAGGTGCTTGCGCTATATTCTGGAAGTAATTTTTAGTCTTAGTGTCACCCTACATATGGTATTAGTGGACAACAATGAAGGTGTAAATTTGCAATGTGCTGCGTTATCACAAAAGTTCAATGTCATTTTTGGACTATATATTCAGACCAGTGATGTCACACAGCAGGGAAGTAAAAAATTCCCCTCTCTATGACTTGGTGTGATTAGCTGAACTACTCTATTCAGTTTTGGAAATGACATTGAAGGAAAGATATTGTCAAACTGACACAAGTTCAGAAAATGGTGCATAAAATGATCATGGGCTAGAGGCATTGACTTTACTGAGGAAAAATTAAAGTAACTAAATGAACAATGGCCTGGCTAAGAAACAACCAAAGGAGAACAACATGTATTTGAAGGGTCTGCATCTCAAGAAAGAAAGTGAATTATTTTGGGTGATACATCAGGATATAACTAGAATTGATGGGGTGGCTTTAAAATCATTGAAATTAAGAGAGGAGAAACCTATCCAAAGTTTTGCCTGAGTGAGGGCTTCAAAATTTGCCCATAAATGGTTAGGAAATAGGATTTCATAGGCTATACTTGAAAAAGAATTAATTCAAGAAGTGGCAATCGGCCATTAAATCATTTCTTTTGGGGTCCCAAGAAGGGTTTGTTTGTCCTCCAAAATGAAAGTTTTTTGTGTGTTTGTTTTTTACTGAAAGATCACGTTATAGGGAGGTAAACTGTGTAAATGCTGGGAGCTAAGGAGGGCTCTATGAACAACATCTATTTCATCACCTTGGGCAGACGTAGGGCCAGTGGTACCATGCACTCTGAGTTTTATTTTTTGGTCGTAAGGAGAACCTCTGTTCCGCTTGTTCCTCTCTTCCCTAACTATAAAATGGGACAGTCCCAAATCCTAAGGTGTGATTTTATGTCCTTACTTATTCAGTGGCAAGTAAAATTAGCAGTAACATTTCTGTTTCTGTTCTTTCATTTGTCTCCCCACTCTACTCCCCACACTTCCTTTCCCCACCTTCTTAGGCTAAAATAAAGGGGGGAAGAAATGCAGAAACAAGGGAACAGGAGCAGAGACCATCTCACATGTTTGTGCATTTTTCTCTTTGCCACCATTCCCTTGTTACCTGGTTTTATTTGAGCCTCTCCCTTCTCTCCATTTCTTGTTTTCTTCTCAGTAAAAAAAAAAGGAGAGTGCGGTCCCCTTCCTCCATTCAGGGTATTGGGTGACCGCTATCCCTTCTGTTTGCTTCACCCTCCCTCTGCCTGGAAGGATTGTTGGTTTCGTGTTGCTTCTAAGAAAGTGCTGCTGAGCAGGTCTGCAGGCATGATCGCAGAGATAGTTTATTCTCTGGTATTCTCCCATATGGGTAATGTTAAAAATGTATTGTAGCATCAGTAAATGAACCATTTAATAATAAAAAAAAAAGGGATTCCAATGATTATACGCTGGATTTTAGTCCCCTGTGCAGGCCAGCCAGGGGGATTCTCTTTTGCATATGAATTTTCATCAGCCTTAATTAAAGGTAACAGCCTTTTCTGATGTGACCCTTTTTAGGGG
The DNA here is from genome assembly GCF_027887155.1 of Malaclemys terrapin pileata. Taxonomy (NCBI): domain Eukaryota; kingdom Metazoa; phylum Chordata; order Testudines; family Emydidae; genus Malaclemys; species Malaclemys terrapin. The sequence continues at coordinate 46,047,293 of NC_071515.1, forward strand.
TGGGACTGTAGTTTGCTATTTAAGTAGACCTAGTCACTCATTTTGTTAGTATTCGATACTGCTATGAAAGTCCAGTTGGTTAAAGAAAGGTAATTTCTAACATCCATGACCTTCTATAGCAGCCCAGACATCCCACCTGATAGTGTGGTGGCCGGGAAGTTTGTTTAGTTTGTAGTCAACATCAGGGCTGCCAGTGAGTAAACAACAAGCCCCCTGTATAATGGGAGTGACATTATCAGACATCTTTTCTCCTGTCTACACTTGCTGGTAAAGGAAGTATTTTCATTTGTCTGAGCTGGTCTAGGAGATTGTACATGTGTATAGATAAGAAATTACTCTTATTTATGGCAAGAAATGCTTCTTCCCTTTTGAACTGGCAGGCTGAGCAAAATGGTTACAGTTTTCCTTTAAGTAACATTGTCAGGTTGATGTCAATCTTGCCTCAGTCAAACCTTAAAATAGTCAGCTATTGCAAGACTACATTATTGCCATTCCCAGCTGGCAGGTATGCCTGATAGGACATAAACTCCAGCTGTTACTGCAAGGTTCCTTGTAGAAAATATTTGGCTTTGGTATTAACTGGCAGTTTTAATATGTGTTGATTTTTACAACTGCCATTTCTGTTCATCAGGTATAACATAGTCTTGGGCAAGTGTATCTTAGCAATCTCTTAGCTTTTTATTTCCCTAGCTGTTCAGTGGGACCCGTGCTCCTCTGTGGCATTCTCTTCAACTTGAAAAGCTTGACACTAAGTGGAGATATATTTTCAAATATAGTCAGGAAAGCTATTATTTTTTATTTAGCTTTTACTGTGTAATGGAATTTGTGACAAGGTTATTTGCTTCAATATAATTTTGTGTACTGATTAGTGTTCTTTCAAAAGAGCCTTGAGGCACATTGCATGAAAGGCGCTATACAAGCAGAGAATAAGAGGGTGTAAACGACCTTCATTTAAATGCAGTCAAGTAATCATTATCAAAGTTTTAAGCAATTTGAACTGCCTCACAGGAAGTATGGTGACAATAATTGCCAATGTCCTTAAAGGATAGCTGTACCCATTGTGATCACGGCCACATTCTGAGGTTCATGCAAGGAAAAGCTCTTTTGGTTATATATAAACAGCATATGAAGCACCATTAGAAATAAATATATAAAATGGGTAGTTCAGAGCCCTCTGCTGGCAGCTCCAACAGAATGTTATGACACAGCGGTATGGGTGTGCAGTGCCTGAGGGCATAATGTTTCCTTATTTCCCCCATCTTTCGGTCTGTATCTATCTGTTCTCCTTATCTTACGTTTAGGATTATAAATTCTTTAGGGCAAGAACTATTTTTTTGTTTTTTGTTCTGTGTTTGTACAGCACCTAGAGCAGGGTCCTGGTCCATGACTGGGGCTCCCAGGCACTATAGTAATACTATTAATAAATGGTTCACATTAGAAAAAGAGCTTTTCTTATTAGTATCAAAGTAGAAGGGAAACAACTAGAGTGCATGTGTAGATACAGGGTTTATGTCTTACCAATTATATAAATGGTGTCACTTTCCTGTTGTTTGGTGGTCATCACGTTAAGGCTCTGGAGTGCTGCTTTTAACTTAACTTTTAATGATTGGGGGCTCCATCTCCCCCCGGCCAAAGCACCCCAATGCCTGATACTCCAAGCTGGGTCCAGCAGGGGTAAAGGCTATAGCAGCTCCCGTGGAGCTTTTGACTGAGGTGAGGAAAGGCTCTGGCGGGGGAGGCAGGACATTATACTGCAAAAGATAGCAGTGTAGATGTAAGAGGCGTAGAGTTGTGTAGGGTATATGCTATAGAGTTCATGTGTGTAAGGCACTCTGCTCTACTTGCCTAAGCCATGTCTCACTGTCTAAACTGCTGTTTATACCCACGCTAGCTGGATATGCAGTGTCTGTACTTTTACATGCTGCCAAAAGTGTAGACATTGCCTCGGTTACCTCATTCTCCCCTAACTTCCCAGTGCTTGGATGGCACTCTGTAATCTTCCTCTGATTCACATGCATTCATCAACTGTGAGGGGAAAAGTCTCTGTATGGAGTTTGGAAAGTTTTGATTTTTGTAGGAGTTTTTTTTTTTAATTATTATCTAATATGAGTATGCTTTACTTGTATTTTGGACTGGTGTATCCTATCTTGTGTACATGATCGGTAAATAGTTAAATAAATAGGAGCATTTCTGAAATACCCTTTAGTCTTTCACCGTGGTTGCCATGATGTTTGATGAAGACAATGACCTTTCCCTGAAGTCTCAGTGCTGCTCTGGAGTCCCTTACAGGCACTCTCTGGGGCACAGTAGCAGCTGTCCTGCAAGGCTCCATCGTCTGGAAGATAAAAGCATTATGCTAGCCCTGCTACATTTTACTTGATCCACAACAAATATTTTTTTCATGGGCAATTAAAGTATAATTTATGTTTTTTTCATTATCATTAATCATTCATATTCATCATCATCATCATAGATGTGTGAGCAGATTTTGTGCCTGGGCTGGTAACTTTTCTTGATTGCACTGTGCTCTTGAATTAACCCCTAGGAATGGTGCATGGGATGGGGATGAAGGTTCCATTATTTTACTTTCATCCTCTTTTTCAAAGTGGGGCAGTGCTGCAGGTACCCGGTGAGACTGGCAGCATCAGTACAGTTTACAATGACCCCCACCCAGACACTATTGTTTAAAATACCTCAATTTCCATTCCCTTCATTTTGCCTCCAAGTACTTTGGCCAATAAGTTCCCAGTGGCTGAAAATTAGTGCAGCCCCTCTCCTTCCTCCTTCCCTTTACAATATTTACCCCCAAGAAAATGCACTACTGTCCAACCCATCTGTCAGCTGACTCCTCTGTACTTTTTAGTTCTGCTGGGAGCACTGGAAAGCTGTTGAGAGAGCCTGTTCTTAATGACAGGTCCAGAGCAAAATGTCATGTCTTTTTAGTGTTGTCGCTATGTTCAGAAAAGCATCCACATTTGTGGTGCTTCTTTGAGCCAAACAATTTTTTGTCTGATCCTTCTGAGATTTTCCCACCACTGTTATTCAGTGAAACTGTGCATTTATAAGATTATTTTAGCATCAAAACACAACTGCATTTAATTCCACTGGACTGCACTTTTGTTACTTTGAGCAGACTTTGATGTTCACATCAGCTCTGTAGAGTTCCAGAAGAGATTTAAGAAACAAATACCATAAAATAAACATGTCAAAATGAAAATGCAAGTATAAGTCAAAACATTTTGTGGTTTAGGTTGAAAAAGCAAAGAGAATACAAATAGAAGAATAACATATGGACATTGGTAGTCTGGGAGCTGTTAAAATAGGGTTTGTTCATTTTTCTAGGCCACAGTTCTGTGTTATCTCAAACTACAGGGAAGTCTTAAAAGCTACATAGCATATTTTTTCAGTAGACACCATATATATTTTTTGTATTAAATGTAACTAATTGGCCTAGAGAATTCAGCTCCTGAGAATGGAAATATTAGGTATTTTAACAAGAGCATTGTAGAAAGCAGTCATGTTTAATCTCCAAATAATTCTAGTTATTACCATCTGATCTTTTGAGAGACATGGTGAGTGAGGTAATATCCTTTATTGGACCAATTTCTGTTGGTGAGAGAGAGAAGCTTTCGAGCTACACAGCTCTGAAAGAAGAGCTTGGTGTAGCTCAAAAGCTTGTCTCTCTCACCAACAGAAGTTGGTCCAATAAAAGATATTACCTCCCACACCTTGTGCCTCTAATATACTGAGGGTATGTCTATACTACCCGCTGGATCAGCAGGCGGTGATCGATCCAGCGGGAGTCGATTTATTGCGTCTAGTCTAGATTAAATAAATTGACTACCGAGCGCTCTCCTGTCGACTCCTGTAATCCACTGCCGTGAGAGGCTCAGGCAGAGTTGATGGGGGAACGGCAGCATTCGACACACTGCAGTGAAAACACCACAGTAAGTCGATCTAAGTACGTCGACTTCAGCTACATTATTCACGTAGCTGAAGATGTGTAACTTAGATCGATCCTCCTCCCCAGGCCTCAGACAAGGCCTCAGACTAACATGGTTACAACAACACTGCATACAACATGTGATCTTTACTCCACTATGGAACTCTTGGGGTTTTCTAGTGAGCCAGGCTTTAAGGGTAATGGTCCAAATTTCAGAGGTATGACCTGCAGCAAAGTTTTAAATAACACTCTACATGGTGTTACTTCAGTTTGTTTTTTAAAGCTTCTGGATTTGGATGTTTTTATGGCATTACACTGGCGAACTTTCTGCTATACTATTTGCTACTTCTTGATTCCTGATATAACTGTCATCATTCCAAATAGAGTTCTTTACCCTAGTTATTGTAGGTGTGTTTACTTCTATTTATCTACTCTCTTTGTCTGTAATTACGATCACTGCACCATTCTTCAGTGAATTACATGTTGTTGTGACACCACCAGTCTGTTTCCATTGTTGCATTCTGTTAACAATGGGATTGATCCTGCTTAAGTTGGACTCATTGATAAAACTCCCATTGGCTTCAATGGGAGAAAGGCTTTCAGTGTTCTTAGTGGGATCTTGGGTCCAAATCTTGAGGGATGCTGAGCACTTGCAACTCCTGTTGATGACAGTGAGAATTGTGGGTGCTAAGCAGATCTCTAGATTTGCACTTGCACTAGGAAGGTACTTTAAATCAAGGATTTGAATGGTCAGATTCAAGTAATGGCACTGTGTCTAATTTTAATTAAATAGCGCACAAACACAGATGCTGAATTTTCATAAATAAGTATTAATTATTGAAAATTGTTACTCTTCTGTAACTAAGGCCATGTCTACACTGCATACTTCTGCTGGCGTAAGTATTTTGGTCAGGGGCATGATCCCTGACTTACCTAACTGTGCCAGCAGAAGTCCCTAGTGTAGGTACAGTTACGCTGCCAAAACTGTGCTTTTACTGGTAAAGCTTGTTTGGCTCTTGAAGGAGGGAGGTAGTGTAGACGTGGTCTAGATGTCCTAATTTGGTAGTCAAAATAGAAATATGTTTTATAAGCCAAGATAGCATTTTAACAGAGTTACTGTAGCAAGAAAACAGATTATCTAGCCACATGTTCAGACGACCTTCATTTCTTACTGCAAGTGATGTTTCAGTTAAGCACTAATTTATGTTCCACTTGAATATACAAAGCAATAAATTGCCACTCTGTGGAACCAATTCTATGGAGACATTTAGGCCCAGATTTTTAAAGATATTTAGGCATTGCTCTACTCAGTGTTGCAATACCTAACTGACTTAGGAGACTAAAGTCTGGTCTATACTACAGACCTGCGTCAGTATAACTATGTCACTGGGGGTGTGAAGTATATACACCCCTGAACGTTATACCGACCAGACCTCTGCTCCCCCTATGTAGATGGCGCTGTGTTGGCGGGAGGGCTGCTCCCATTGACTTAGGCCTTGGCTACACTGGCGGTGTACAGCACTGCAACTTGCTGTGCTCAGGGGTGTGAAAAAACACCCCCCCGAGCGCAGCGAGTACAGCGCTGTAAAGTGCCAGTGTAATCAGAACCTACAGCGCTGCACGCTACTCCCCTCGGAGAGGTGGAGTACATATACGCCGCGGCAGCGCTGTGAAGTCCTGAGTGCAGCCAGGGCCATAGTTTCCACCTCTCGGGGAAGTGGATGAACTATGCCAATGGGAGAGCGTTCTTCTGTCAGCATAGTAAAATGCTGAGGCAGCATTTTAAGTGTAGGCTTGTCCTAAGTCTCTCATTTTCAAAAGTGATTTAGGCACTCCTACAAGTTTAAGTGCCCAAGTCACTTTTGAAAATAAGAGTCTTGAGCTCCTAAGTGAGTTAGCCATTGCAATGCTGAGTGGAACAATGCCTAAATACCTTTAAAAATCTGGGCCTTCATGCTGTTCGGAAGCAATAGGTTCAGCGTGTAAGCCTGTTGATTAATATATGTTGCAATTAAGCTATTGTCAAGACTAAATAAATTGAAATATTAGTTTCTTTTGAAACATTTGAGAACATTTTGTTTTTTAATATGTCTGCTCATTTTATGATGGGTTGGATAGCGCATGAGATCGTGTGTGTGCATTTTATATTACTTAAAATATACCCGCTTTCATCTTACTAATGTTTTAATAGGTGGTCCAGTGATTATATGTCTCCCCATTAGTTCATGGGCGTGTCTGATAGGCATTCCCTACCTTGTCTTCATGTACAGCGCTACAGCTGGGCGACTGCACCGCTTTAGTGAAGATACTATTATACAGACGGGAGAACTTCTCCAGTTGACATAATGAATCCACCTCCCCAAGAGGTGGTAGCTTTGCTAACAGGAGAAGCTCTACTGTTCATATAGTGCTATCTATATGGTGCATTATGTCGGGATATGTCACTCAAGGGTGTGGATTTTGACGCCCCTCAGCAGCGTAGTTATACTGATATAGATCTGTAGTGTAGACCTGGCTTGAGTGCGGGTTTTCTGTGATTATGGCAGGCTTTCAAAAGGTGTGTGTCATGCAATGACATGTTTTAGGCATAATACTGCTTTTCTTTTCCTTTTTTTTTTAATTTATTTATTTCATTAGATAAATGTAAACAGATTATTTGTTATTTCTTGTGGAAGTTTACAATGGCAATGGCAAGATTAAGCAAAAATTGGAGTAAAATTGGTTCATATTATATATCATGGTAATACATTCTAAGAGCTTGTTTATTAAAGTACACCTCTACCTCGATATAACACTGTCCTCGGGAGCCAAAAAATGTTACCGCGTTATAGGTAAAGCCGCGTTATATCGAACTTGCTTTGATCCACCAGAGTGCGCAGCTCCGCCCCCCCCGGAGCACTGCTTTTACCACATTATATCAGAATTTGTGTTATATCAGGTCACGTTATATCGGGGTAGAGGTGTATCTACTTATTCTGTACCTACAGATATCAAAAATACACCATATAATGCAATAGGTCCATCAGATACTGTATGCAATGTGTTCACATAAAACTTTCAAGACATAAATCCATTCAATGCACTAGAATGTTTTTGTATCAGACTTTCTACAGACTTCTTACATCATTCTGATAATTTGAGAGCAGAACTATATAAGGTACAAGTGCACTGCTGTGGAAAAGGTGAGATCACTGTATTTGAAGCTTACTTGAATTGATCTATAACGTTATTTTTAGAAGTTACATTCTGGTAACATCTGCATAACCTGATTTACTCTAATCTGATTTTTCCAAGCTTTTTAAGCAGTGCTGAAAATTACTTTAGGGAATAGATTGGCTTTCAAACTGAGTTTTCAGAATAAAGTTGGGGTCATTGTGTTCCTTGAGAGATTGGCTGAATGCCACTAATAGTATGTTGTGACTGTTTTTAAATCTAACAGTTGGCTACAGTACACTTGAGTAACTTCCAGATTTATTGTCAAGCAGGTATAATTTCAGCAGAGATGCTATCTGACATACATAGCAACACGCAATATGCAATTACAAGAAGCTGCACTTGATCATTTTTGCAGGCTTATTGACTCAATTCAAACACTGGTTTGTGCCGTATCTGGATTAAATGCATGAGGAAATCTTTTATTTTAAAAAGTTAAGATGGTAACCTCTAGCGATATAAGTATATCCATTAAGTATCTAGAAGAGTAAATGCATTTAAATAAATAAATAAAATGTAACATATATATCTGAGTTATAAGAAGTGCTGTATAATGCCAGCTTACAAACTACAAACAACTCCGTTTCATGCTGAATTAATGATTTGTATTGTGAATCTTGTTTGGGCTCTGTCCATGGGGTGCACTAGACAGGTAGGGAGAGTCTCTTCCCCTCTCTCGTAGCCAAACCGTAGAGGTGGCATTCATGGGTGCATTGCTAGCACTGCCTAAGCCCCATAAGAGAGACTGGTCAAAGCATTTCAGGTCTTGGAAGGAGCGTGCTAGGTTGGATTAGATGTGTAATTATGTCCCCTCCCATGCCTGCACACCTTCTAGTGGCTGTAGAGCAGTAGTGGGCAACCTTCACCCTGTCTGCATAATCCGCTGGCGGGCTGCAAGACAGTTTATTTACATTGACTGGCCGCCGGCACGGCCGCCCGCAGCTCCCAGTGGCCCTGGTTCGCCATTCCCGACCACTGGGAGCTGCGGACAGCCATACCTGAAGACGGTCAATGTAACCAAACTGTCACACGGGCCGCAGGTTGCCCACCACTGCTGTAGAGTAATGCTAAGGGGAGTGCTACAAATGTAGAACCTGCTGCTCTCAAACACACTACACCAGCGCATCTGAAGAATTATGCTGATTCCTACAGGCACAAGCCGTAATTTACCCCTCTGATGATATGCTAGTATTTAAACATTAATGCTTGCTTAACTATGGGCAATTGATACTCTTTTTTTCCCCTGCTCAGTTTTTGGTTCTCTGCTAAATTGCCTTACCAAACAAACAGGTGTCAGTAACACCTAAAGCTGATTTTTCCACGCAGATTAGTTACTTAATTTGGCTTGTTATATGCACTTATTAATAATCTCCTAGTGTAACTCCATTGACTTAAATGGCAGAGAATTGGCCTAATATTTTGGCTTTGTTTAACTTGGTTTTTTAGCATGTGGATTCACGCTGCTGTTCCTTGAAGCACTGAACTCATGGGAACTAGCCATGAACATCTGGGAGCATCACAATTTTAGGATTACTAGGGAGACTGGTGGACAGATTTTCAAAAGTTTTAGGTGCCCAAAGATGCAGATAGGCACAAAGTAGGATTTTCAAAAGCCTCACTCCCATTGATTTTTAAAATACCATCCCCTAAACACTTTTAAACTCTGAGGTGTTTTTTTTTTTTTTTTTTATATACACACTGTTAGCTCCTGTATTGGGATCCAATTTCTGACTTGAACTGAATTAATATTAGAGATGGGCCTGAACTAGAACTTTGGATTTAAAGTAGCCCCAGCTTGGGAATAGTTTATACACAGATCCAAACATTTTAGTGCAGGTCTATCTCTGATTACGGTGCACAGAAGAGACAGCAAACGGTGTCAGACCCACACTATGACTGAAATTAGAATTTATAGATCTTATTCGTAAACTCACAGATAATGTATAAAGTGTGTTTTTTGTCAGTTGAATGTTCAGAGTTAGTGTCATCCTAATTGGTTGCCAATGACAGAGTAAATATTGTTCCATCTTTGCACTATTAAAGCTGAATACTGAAGGTTTACAACCCTTGAGTAGTGGATGTCAAGCAGCCTGAAAAGCGACTGGGAAACTTCTCATTTGGATCCTCTTGCATTTATAAGCATTCAGGTGAAGGTCATGGGGGAGGAGGCTATACTCATCTGTACCAATTTCATCCCAAAATTATGCAATAACACATTCTTTTTCTTCAACAGACTTTACTTGATCGTTAGCCTGAATCCTGAAAGTGAAAGGATTTCAGCCACTGTGTCCATATAGAAACTTTAAACCTATTTTTTCATGTGCAGAAAGGTAGTTTTAGAGGAGATCTCTTGGCATTAGAATTACAGAGACTGCATTATTTGGATCAATATTCTTTCTTTATTACATAACTCTGAGACCAAAAATAGAACAGTTCTCAGGAGAGCTCCCTTCCAATGCAAATGTTTGTAACATTATAGTAACATGAATCTTTATAAAAGGTAATTCACTATTTATTTAATCCTTATACCTGAAAATGATTTCTCTTAAAATTTAACTGATTCAATTAAATCAACTCAGTATTATATTGGGGGATGGTATTTTGGTGAATGGGTATGGTACAGGGGAAGGGGAAGTTTTCATATGGCTGTAGAAAATAGATTTTCATCTCCAAATTCTCGCATTTAGGCTGTGTGACACTGGAAATATTTCTTGTGAGTAATAAACCTTTACTTAATGTAGTGGAATTTTTCCAGTTCAACTTCTTGTCCTCCTTGTAGCTTGATTAAACAAATTAATTTTTACATAATTGGAAATCAGCCCAGCATTTCATGAAGATGTTGCTCAGTATTTAAAAAATAAACTTAAAGGAATACTAATAACATTACTATTTAAAGGAAGGCAAATCCCATGCAGCATCACAGGAAAATGCCATAGACAATACAAACTAATTTATCCAAACTCTCTTTCATTTGAAACAGGGTCATAATTCATGACATGTATAGATTCCATTGAAAATTTCCCTGTGTATCCAAACATACTCAATTTTTCCCCTTGATATACTGATAATTGCGATTGTTCAGTATATGTGAATATATCTGTCACCTTAGATATATTTTAAATACCTTTTTATGTTCTCAGAAACATTAATGTTAAGACAGATTTAAACACTTATCATTAATTAAACTATTAAAGCCTTTAGTATGTAGAAATTAGAGATTGACAGAGCCCCTTCATTTTAAGATATAGCAACTTGTGCAGAATTGATTTTTTTCTAGGGAGCTTATTTTACCACGTGTAGATATAGAAAGGAGGGAGAAGTAACTAATATTTTATATTTTCTAACATACTGAGAAAGAAAACTATATTACAACTAATTCACTAAATATATTGGCACTGCTCTTACAGACAACCAAAAAAACTGTCATTAATTTGGAATGAAGATGCAAGAAAAAAGCAGTGTTTATTGAGAATAGTCAGAATCAATCTTGTTTACTGGAGGTGTGTGAAACTGTTTAATATATTTTTTGCTTTACAGATTAAAATAGATTTTTTTTAAGGAAGAAAAACTCATAAAAGAAATGGCTTTCGAGCACTGCTGTGCTATTTAAATAATCAGACTTCTGCTTATTGAAATGTATGTTCTTTGGGTTTACTAGTGATAAAAGCATGAATATTAGTATGATTAGGAAATTATATAATGTCACAGTGTGATTGACTGATAGCTGAATGAAAATGAACCAAAAAGCATGCAGTGGTAAATGCAAATTCTGATGTTACTCTAGGCAAATATTCCGGCATCTAACACTTAAACACAGAATGGAACAGGTATTTTCCTCTTCTTGTTTGATTTCGTGTGTTTCTGGCCATTTTTTGCTGTAAAACCAATAGAAAAGGTATGAATAAGTTACTGTAACAGAGCTAGAGTTAGAACAATTGTGTGATTGGGACTATAGTACAGCTACAAAAAAGACAATGTGCGTTAAATGGGTGTATTAGCAATTAATGTTTGACTAGAAAAGAATCCTTGATATTTTTAAAATTTTTATTTTATTTTTTTTTATGTAAGGGGTACAAACGCCTAGATTTAGGACCTGCATCTCTGAGAAAATTACCAAGGAGTCATTTAAAGGTGCAGTTAGAAAAATGCCTTCATATTATTTTTTAAACCATTTTATTGATGTTTTTTCATTTATTATCTGTCCCCTAAAGGCTCCTTTACATTGAAGTCCACAGTGGCACTCACTAGTGGGGATGAAGCAGAGAGACCACTGCAGGATTCCCTATTTCAAAGCTGAACCAATATTCACCATTGACACATTCATTCATCTATGCAGGGTCATTGGAAATCCTCTCTCTCTAGTTTTCCCTTCCCTTCGGGGAGCAATACTTAAAAGAGCAAACCCCTGGTGTGAAGAGATAGAAGAATTCTCAGCGCGGGCCAATGGTGCCAGGAATCGAATTAAAGTTGTCCGTTTGCAAATGACTGTATGTTGGAGTTCCCAGCATATTCAGCCACAGTGCTTGCTGCTGATGTTCCTTTTACTTGAAATACTATCACAGGTACTTCATTTTTTTTTTCCTGGCAAAAAGTCATTTCTCAACCACAAGAAAAATTGCTGAGAGGGAGTAAACCCCATTTTAAAATGTATACCTAGAGTTCAAATATTTTATTTCGTTCTTGCTATTCTTTTAAATATGGGTGTGTGTTCGAAATTATCACCGACTGATATAGCTACAGAGAGGTAAATAATTACAGAATTTACTTCTTTTGAATAGTTTAACACTTGTCACTTATATTGCTGTTGTTGACACCTTAGATCTCTATTTTGGCATAAATCAAATTTTGACATGACTAAACCTACAATTTTGTCTCTCTTCACATGCATTATCTGTTCCTTGTGACAGGCACTGCGAAGGCGTGGGCTGCCATTAAATCTTAAATGCCTGCAGTCAACACTAAGAATGCTTCTTTATTTCAGTTTGATTTCCTTTGTCATGAGAGATGCGTTTGGTGAATGTATCTGGGAAAGCTTGCAAATTGCCAAAGATTCTATAAGAAGGAGCTGAAGAACTTACAGAAAGAATGTAACAAATGTAGGGCATGAAGGCATGAGAATGGTAAAACCTTTCTGCCCCAAGCCCATCAGCCAAAATCCCCATCCCAGAACCAAAATCATGCTCCAGCTGAAAGGTGTTTTGAAGATGTAGGTCTCTGTTCTTGGTGACTGCAGTTGTTTCCTAAGGGACAGATTTTTCCAGGGGAACTTCTATTTAGTGATCTCAATGAGACTACTCACAGTGTAGGATGCAACAGAGGGCTGGTCTACACTACATGAGAATAGCGTAACTGAAGTCGACATATCTTAGATCGATTTACCTCGGGTCCTCATGGCACGGGATCGACGGCCGCGGCTCCCCCGTCGACTCCACTTCTGCCTCTCGCTCTGGTGGAGTTCTGGACTCGATGGGGAGCGAGTTCGGGGATCAATTTATCGTGTCTAGATGAGACGCGATAAATCGATCCCCGATAGATCGATTACTACCCGCCGATGTGGCAGGTAGTGAAGACATACCCAGAGAGTCCTGTGGCACCTTTAAGACTAACAGATGTATTGGAGCATAAGCTTTCGTGGGTGAATACCCACTTCGTCAGATGCATCTGTTAGTCTTAAAGGTGCCACAGGACTCTCTGTTGCTTTTTACAGATCTAAACGAACACGGCTACCCCTCTGATACTTGACAGTGTAGGATATTGCTCATGTGAATAAGGGTGGCAGAATCTGGTCCTATCATAAATCTGTCTTAGCTGGAGTTTGCAGAAAATGTTGATAGATGTACAAATTATAGGCATTGTCTTACAAACAAGCATACCTTTACTCATGGGATTAAAACTAACTGTATGAGCAAATGCATTTGTAGGATTGAGCTCCATATCTAATACAGTAACTTCTCTTCATTTGTTTGAATACAACTATCCTGCAAACATATTTTTTAATTAAAAAGAAGTTTACAGGGAATGCCTTTATACTCTTATCTTCATCACGATGCCATACTTGGGAACCAAGTATTGGGGTGTTGTAAAGAGGTATGGTGAGGTGTTAAATCTAACTGAACACTTACACAAGAGGAAGAGAGTGCCATGAGGAGGAGACACCTTGTAATGAGGGCAAGGTGTGCTCTAAAGCAACCCAGAGCTGATTCTAGCCTAATAACCACAACTAGTATCCCTACTTTGTGGAGCATGGGGGCCTTTTCTGGGCAGTATATCGTTTAAAGTACTGGGAGAGACAGTTTCATCACTTTTAAGAGTATGCTGTGTAACTGATCTTGGATGTGCCTGGTACTCGCAAGAGATTTATTGAAAAAACATTTCTAGCATGACTGTCTTTCCCTCAAAAATAGTTAAAATGTGAAAAAAAGCAGTCATGCTCAGCAGCAGCTTTCATTGATGCATTTAGGGCATTCCCTCTCTTTAGTAATCCAGATCTTTTTAAGAAATGTCATATCTGATTATTCTCAGTATAAAATGGCCCTTCAAAGATACCTTGGTGCAACCTTACCTCTTAAATATCAGCCTGCGACCTCTAACCATTTGTTATCAAGTATCTTTTCGTTCAATTGTGGCAAACCTCTCGGTTTAATCCTCCTTTTGACATAGAATGAACAAGATGGGACACCAGCCTTAGGAGTTTTTTGTTAAATTACAGATGTATTTATTTAAAATGTTTTGAGCAAATATTTAAAAAATAGCATAAAACTGATGTATTTTACCACACAAAGGTAATCAGATTCTTTTGTGGAATACTGATGTGTAAATGAAATATTCTAAAGTAAGGCCATTGGCCAAATAAAGGCCAATATTAGGATTTTGGAGGTACCCAATGAAGTATGAGGTCAGAGGTCCCATCATCTCTCAACAATTTCTCCAACCTTTCAGTGCTTCCAGTTAACTAAGTTGCTTCTTTATCCCCGCAATCACCTTATTTTTTTTCTTTCTCTTTCTATTATTCACCCCAAATCTCGACTTGTGTGACAGAGTGTTCAAACAGTAGCAGATACCATACTTGTTATATATTCGTTTTGGGAACTAACCTGCCATTTGGAGTGAGTGGGGTGGCATGAACTCGGGTTGGGGACCTCCTGGCATAGGTGCTGGAACTAGGAGTGCTGGAGATTCTGCCACTCCCCTTGATTTGAAGTGGTTTCCATCACATACTGGGTTTACAGTTTGGTTCAGTGGCTCTCAGCACCCCACTATAAAAATTGTTCCAACACTCCTGGATCATGGATTTCCCAAGACCCAGTTTTTTGAAGGACTCCTTTAACCATCCTATTTTCTAATAGTCTCTCTCTCTCTAGCATGCACACTCTCACTCTGTCCTTTTTGGTGCAGCTTTAATGCTGAAATAGAAGACAATTGTGGTTATACAAATAGGTACAAAAGGAAAGAGCATTTATGACAGATCTAGAGGAGAGATGCATTTGATAAGTCAGTACTGCAGTTCATGGAAATCCCATGGCATACCCCATCTCCCTCCATGAACTGGGCGGTAAGGTTTATAGAGTGTAAGGTACAAACACCTGCATAGTGCTTTCTCTGTTTTCATCTCTTCTAAGAACAGAGAACTAAATTCCAACATTCTTCCCAGCTGCAGTACAGTATGTGGCTTTTGGGAAGATATGCCAATTTAGAGTAATTTAAGGGAAGTGTTTTTAGGATTACAATAGTGTAATGTAGTGTAGTCTGTCAGGATAGTGTAATTCAAGAATTTCCTTGGTGATGTACTTTTTTTCTGAATTCCTTTTCAAACATAGTTGTGTCATTGTTTCCAGACATGTGCAAGAGAGGAAGAAATTATATATTGTATTGTGTATACACTTCAGCCCCAAACGTATTTGTAGATTTTTCAATATCCATTATAAAAAGTAAACATAGAATCCACATCATACTTCAGGGCATAAGCTAATTGGCTGTTGAGGTGAGGCAGGAATTCCCCTACAACCCTGTGTTGAGCATTACACAACTGCCTATCTGCATTATGTTTTTTTATTGGGTCTTCATTGGGTATTTTTAGTGGCAATGATACAAAGATATGCAAAAATAAATAAATAAAAGCTAGAGTGGAAAGGCAGCAAATACAAACTTCAAATATAGAAATAAAAATCAAGGACTACTCCTACCCTCTATTCCTCTATACCCTGTCCTCAGTCCCTCCCAAACCAGCTTGTGTATATCTCACTTTCACATTTAATGTACTTTATATATAAAAATATTTCCTAAAACATGGAATTCTTCAGTTTTGTTATTTGTAAAATGTTTCCAGGAAGCAATTTTTGTCGTGACACTGTTCACCAGACTTTTATAACTGGAACACGAGAGCTTTTCTACTTCCTTAGGAGTGTGGGCATATTGTTAAATAAGGGAATAATTGAATTAATGTGGGATATTGTCTACTACAACAAAGAGGATTCCAGACCTGTTGCACAAACGTTCTCATCTGGTATAGCCAGACTTTTGTGCTGTTATGCAAACATATCATATTGTAAAAGGTGCACCACTAAGCCTGTAGCCACCAATGATACAAGTATGAATATTTCAGAAGGTATTGGCCACAGAACATTTTGTCTAGAATTGTTGATGCCAGTGTTATTCCCTCTTTAAAACAATAAGTCAAACATCTACTGGGGGAATGATCACAGTACACCAAATAACCTTCCACATTACGTGAGATGGCCCTATATTATTTTCCACCCAAAAAAACAAAACAAAAAAAAAAGTAAATCCAGATAATGCCATCTTCAGTAGGAGTACAGAGACGTCCACAAACAGTCTGCAACACCCCCAAGGCTCTGCAGAAAGTGTTGGTGAGCCATGTGGCACTCTTTTCTATAAAAGTTACTGTGACGGGTTGGATCACAGAAACCCGCTTGGGAGCTGCCACCTAATGTACCAAGACTACCCCTGCTCCTATTTTCCCTGCCAGCTTAGGGCTCCAGCACCCTGTCTTGCTGAGCCAGACACTCCCGTCTGCTCCAACACAGACCCAGGGGCTGAATTACTTGCCCCAAAGCTGCAAGTTTACCTGAAAACAGCTCACAAAAGTGTGCTTGTCTTTAGCACTTAGATGCCCAACTCCCAATGGGGTCTAAACCCAAATACATTTGTTTTACCCTGTATAATGCGTATACAGGGTAAACTCATAAATTGTTCACCCTCTATAACACTGATAGAGAGATATGCACAGTTGTTTGCTCCCCCAGGTATTAATACATACTCGGAGTTAATTACTAAGTAAAAAGTGATTTTATTAAATACAGAAAGTAGGATTTAAGAGGTTCCAAGTAGTAACAGACAGAACAAAGTAAGTCACTAAGCAAAATAAAATAAAATGTGCAAATCTATGTCTAATCAAACACTGAATACAGATAAGATCCTCACCAGTTCCAGAATGCTCCCTTTTACAGGCTAATCTCCTTTTAGCCTGGGTCCAGCGATCCCTCACACCCCCTGTAGTTACTGTCCTTGTTGTTATTCTGGGGGATGGAGAGGCTTCTTCTTTAGCCAGCTAAAGACAAAATGGAGGGGACTCCCAAGGGTTTAAATAGACTTTCTCTTGTGGGTGGAGACCCCCCTCCTCACTCCTATGCAAAGTCCAGCTCCAAGATGGAGTTCTGGAGCCACCTGAGCAAGTCACATGTCTCTGCATGACTCAGTTTTTACAGGCCGAAGCCATTGTCCACATGGTATCTTGTATGTTTCCAGGACGACTTCTTAAGTGGATTGGAGCATTCCAAGATGCATTGTTCCCCAAGCGCTTCCTGATCAGGTACCTAACCTTGCGAATTCCTTCCTAGAGAAACTGACCAAATGCCTCTCAAAGCTTACTTAGAAACCAAGCAAGTATACAGCCCATATTCTTAACCTCAAGTAGAAAATGAAATACATGTACAAATAGGATGAGTAGATATAGTAGACCATAACCTTTACGGAGATATGTTACATGGCACAGGCAGCACAAAACGTATTCCAGTTGTGTCATACATACATTTATAAGCACCCCACCCCATAGAGCCTTATGGGGCACGCTGTCACAGTTACATTGTGTCTATTGAGTGCAACTTCTTGTAAGGGGTAGTGCAGAGGTACACTCCCCCAGGGGAAGCAACTTGGTTTTACCCTTGGAGCTCCCTGGATATGCTGGTGGTGGCGAATAATTTCTGCACCTCTGTAAAAAGTGACCAGAAATCTCTGCCTACGTCTACTGCCTTTTTGGACAAGTTGCTCCCATGCTGCAGCTTTTTCATGACCACAGCAGAGCCTGTAATTCCAGCCTGCCTTTATGCAGGCCATGCAGTGGGGTGGTGAGTCCTGACTCTTTTTCTGCATGGCTACATAAAGGCCTACCCAGTCAATACTGAATCAACGATGCATTTCATGGGAATTCCATGGTATACCCTCTCAACATGATGTTAAGGAGGCACTGTGCTACTGAAAATGCTGTCTTAGAGATGGGATTTAAAGCATGGGTCCTGGCCACTTGTGTTCATTAAGAGTCCATGGCTCTTTTCATAAGAGGTAGATAGTTAGCCTTAATGTTCTGGGAAAATGCCAGATGTCTGCCTGCCTACACCTACAGTTTCACCTGGATCATTCACTTCCTGTCCTAAACTGTTGTGTAAGGCTGCTGTGTAGTAGTAAACAGATATGGCATTCCATATCGGGGTAATAATATTTCAGTGGTGGTGGTACATGCAAACAGGGCCTTCAACTGTAACCCTAGCAAGTAGCTGTGTAAATAAATGTTCCATAATCAGGCTCGGAGGATCCAGTGCTCTCCGATGCTAAACCCCTCCATTCCTATGGAAGACAGGAGCTGTGGTTGCTCAGAATCTCACACAATTGGACCACCTGTATGTTGTAAGGTTGGTAAAACACTTAGAGGTCTTATATAAAAAGTGTTATAGACAGGCAAGTTTATGATTTAAAAATCTGTATTGCAAATAGAGGGTAAGTTCATAGCCCAAAAGTCCAAGGAAGAGTCAGTTTTGTTACATCTGGGAGTGGGGAAGAAGTTGTAGTGGAGTATTTTTTTTTTCTCTGTTAGGACCAGGTGAAGTAGAGATAATGATGTCTAAGACATTTGGTGTGAATTTTCAGTTCCCAACTAAAATCCTGATTTTAAATTACTTGTAGACCAAGATATCTGCTATAATACTGTAGTGAAGGATTTATTGATAAGTAATTGACATTTCAGAGCATCCATGCTTTCCTAGTCAAATCAACAGTAAAAAACATGTGTTCTATATCTTAGAGCATTAGGTTGTCACTCATAAATGATGTGAGGTTTAATGCATTATTCAAAAGTATATGAGGAGGCACTCCAAAGAAGCTGCAGGGCCTTTATTAGCTTCTGCTCTCGGTATTAAAAAAAAAAGAAAAGAAAAGAATAGTCTAACAATGAGAGACTTAAAAATGCAGTATTTGGGATTGTGCAATAGTTGGATGCAGTAGCAGTTGTTTTTGTTTGGATCTGAGAACAAATGCAGTTCAGACTTAAGAAACTTGAAGATATTTTGATCTGGTAGCTATAAGAACCCACATGGGATGGGAATGAGTTCAGGTTCTCTCTTCCCCCCACCCCCCGCCACTACATACCACAAAATCAGATGAAACTGGCATTAATTTGGCAGTCTCCGTTCTCATAGACCTATTGATTCATAAAACTGCAAACGGATATAAAGGCTTATTGGCTCCAATTAGGATTACTGAAGTTTTGGGGGTTAGGATAAATAAAAAGGTGTTTATGAGAGGAATCATCCATTAATGGAATTTTCATTAACATCTTACCATAAAGTTCTGATATAAAATCTGAGATCAAGGAAATTAGTCTTCTGTAATTTTTTGGTGGTTCCATTATTGATCACTCATCTTCTTCAAATGCTTTCTTCACAATGTCCTGAATGCAACTTCAAAGATTCCCTTTGGTATAATTTTTAGCAAGCAAAACAATATTTGCATCATGGTATGTTTCGTCCAAGTGTAAGAGCCCAAAGGTACCAACAGTCTGCTGCATTTCTTATTTATAATTTAGGAACACATATTATGTCAAGCACACATCAGTCTAATGAGAGAATGAAATCAGTGACTATTCCCTGAGATCAGCGCTGTGGATTTTTAATTGGCATAGATCTCATACGCGCAATCCATTTTCTGTTGTGTCTGCGCTAGCATTTGCAGTCTGTTTAGTGTGGGTGTTACTAGTGTACTGAGAGTGGGTATCAGGCTAAATTGAACTTCCTGTTGATGACAAACCTACCTCTCACTGATCACTGCGTTTTATGAATAATATATGTCGCAATGTTACATTTTCTGAGCTGTATTTTTCTTTTACTGTATGAGCATGGCTGTTGGGTGGATAACTACAATGAGGCAATGGCATTTGAGGTATATAGAAAAAACCAGCATATGTTATTTTCTGTAGGGACATAAAGCAATTTGCTGGCTATTTCATATAAAGCACTTTCAGCTGTTACTGTGAAGTCAGAACTGGCCAATGTTCCTTCAAGTATCACTTCTTAAACTGTCACTTTTGTTCATTATCACTCAGCTAATGACAACAAAAATTATTATTTGTATCTTAATGACTGAAAATTGTTTACAGATGGTATGGGTTGGAGTACACAGTCGAACAAAGACAAGAGGAGTGAGCAATTTGCGTGCCTGGTAGAGGATATCTGACTCATGGTACAATATGGATCCCCAAAAAATCCTGATTGATTGCCATTTGCAGAGTTGATCCTCTGTAGGACAATTTTTAAACCATTCTAAAATTTGCTCTGGAAATATTAACTGCAATTTAGCTTGAACATAAGACAAGTGTATTTGAAAATACCCTTGAAAAAATTATATTGCAGTAAATCTAACATCACAGCTAGCAATTCCTTGAGCTTAATTATGACACTACTAAATGTGAAAATCTATTCAGTGCTAGGAACACTTTTCACATTACATTCACACTAAAGATTGGCTGTTAAGAGCTCATTACTGGTAGTTTTCTAAAGAGCGGTTTATTAAACACTGTTACCTAATAAGCATCTTTGGTGGTGCAAATTGCTGAAAACAGTAATGAGTCTGATTAGACTTCTTTTCAATTACGACAGCTTGTCTAGAAAAAAAAAATCTTTCCTTGATGCTTTGGAATCTGGCTACAAGGCACTACATAGTTTAAAAGGAAAATGCCACCTCTGTGTTTCCTTTCTACAGTTCAGTAATGAATAGAGAATTGTCCAAGTAGCCATCCAATTTATACACTGGAAAACTGGATGGACAGCACTGGAAGCACAATCCTGTTTGCTTAAAATTTGCCAAAGCTATCTCCACTAATATACCTAAATAGGGTCATTCTGAAGTTTCCTCTGCTTCCTTTTGTTTAAGAATGGAAAGCCATAAATGAGAGAGAAAATTGAAATGATTCACTCCTAACTGGTTTGTAGGGGTTGTGCATTCCTCTGATTAGTCTAATATAACGTCCAATGGTTTTCTCTATAAATCTTTTACTTGCAGCTTTGACTGCAAACTCAAAACTCTTGCAGCTTTGACTGCTATGGCAATTAAAACTAACTTTTTTAAAGCAGTGTATTTTCAAAATGTTTTTAAAATCTAAGCTTCATAAATGTGTGTTAGTGATGTCAGAATGTTTAAATGAGTGTTCTTTAGCTTCTAAACTGAATGAAGGTGTAAAATGTGTTATCTGTATTTAATGGCTGACTCCCTATTAAATCATTTCTGAATATTACTACACAAATGGGAGAGGGTGGTTAACATAAAACACCTTTAAGTGATTAACTGTCATTGCTGTGTTTGGTTACGTCAGTAACATTCTAATGCTTCTGTAGGTAGTGGATACAATTCAGTGTATTTTATCCTGTGTTAAGTATGTGAATGTCTTTTTTTTTTTTTTAATAATACTGTTTGACATAAAACTGGATAAAAGAAATGCTCACGTAAAATGTGGAAGCAATTACTATGACTGAAGATATGATAAAAGAAGAACACAAAGACTTGCACAAGAAAGATAGAGTGCAATGTTGCTGGAGAGAATATGAGAGACATGCAAAGCAAAATGAACTAAACTAGTGCAGTAAATTTTAGAACTCTCTGCAATTTTATGGTATAAAATTATACATACAATGTCTATTTTCAGTGATGAGCATATATTAAGTATGTGATACAGATACTAGACATGAATAGAATGATATGAAAGTTTGATTATTATGTAATCTGCAACATAATTGTTGCTTACAAAAAAGCCTAAAGTAAAACAATAGTGCATGATTTTCTCCTCACTTAATGGCATGCTGATGTCATAACATGGACGTTAGGGGTTCCTCCTGATTTACACCAATGTAAGAAGAGAATAAATCCCATAAACATTTTAATTGTAATTTTCCAATATTAACCAAAAAAAAAATCCCTTTTGGCTTTTTTGTGATGTTGAAAGGCAATTTCCACCTCCGTTCTTCCTTTGAAATCCTTACAGTTAACTGACCTGTATATTTCTTGATGGAGAAGGACTTTCATAAGTGTGCATGATCACACATCCAGTAAAATAGTGCAATTTTTGTTTTTAAAACATCTCACACTCTCTCTCTCTCTCTCTCTCTCTCTCTCTCTCTCTCTCACACACACACACACACACACACACACACACACACACACACACACACACACACACTGCTATTATTCAGCTATACAAATGTGTGCTCTTAGTGAGCTTTGAGACGCTAATCAGTGGAGCTTGACTTTTGTTCCCTGTAGCAAATTTTAAAACTATTTCATCATTAGTTGACTCCTTGCACAATAAAAGTGTGGCCAAAATTATAGCAGAAATAACATTGCTTATGGTGGTTTAAACTGTCGTTAGTGTGCTGCTAGTTCTCGGTATGATTCTGGCATAGATTAGATTCTTGGTTTGTCTCTTGGAGGCTGTTTACAGAAAAGGTTGACTTAATACATTTGATACAAAGAGGGATGATTTTTCTTAATCGTCAAGTATAGTTGATTTCTTACTTCTCCTCCGCCCCTTGAAATGCGTGCACATGCTCTCCTTTACACACTCTGTGCCTCCAGACATGGCTCAACTTTTCCTCTGCAAGTTGAACTTTGCTCCTTTGAGCAGGGACAAACAGCACAAAACATGAAGAGTTAGTGTGTAAGCTTTTTTTCTTTCTTTCTTTTTTTTTTCAGGAGGATAAAAAAGAGTTTGGTTTATCTAGAGATGAAGCCCTCAGTTAAGATGTCCTCTTCATTCATATCTGTGAAAATTATCAACCTCCCTTAACAATATCGTCTAGTTCATGAAATAATGCAGTAGTCACCAGAACAATAGGCATGCAAATAATGAGCTCTTTTCCATTTTTTAATATTTAATTCAGAAAGCTTTTATTGGATGAGCAAAGAAATTTTTTTGGAATTTATGGAATCCAGTAACAGGAGGCTTTAAATGGGGGAAAGATTTATCTTAATTAGTGTTTCTAGTATAGCAGTTTTCTTTCATTATCTTTTTGCTTTTAATCTTGTTTCTCTATATTTGGGGGTAGCAGGAAGGAAGAGGAAGGGGTCAGCTGTACTTATAGCCAAGCCTAAAGAGTGAGCCATATCGGGCCTCTGCTTTCCTTTAGAGTGAGGTTAGTGCAGTTCTGCTGACTTCCTTTGGAAGGAAATGCCAGGTTCCCTGTGCTAACATCATCCCTTATTAAGACATAATCTCTTATTATGCAACATGTTTAC
The DNA here is from genome assembly GCF_027887155.1 of Malaclemys terrapin pileata. Lineage (NCBI taxonomy): Eukaryota > Metazoa > Chordata > Testudines > Emydidae > Malaclemys > Malaclemys terrapin. Next base: position 46,070,241 of record NC_071515.1, read on the forward strand.
ATTTATTTTCTTGAATGGAAAGACCAACTGAATAAATGGGCGTGACAATATGCTACTTATATCTGAATGTCATTGCGTTTCTTGGAAAGTCACCGTATACCAGTTGTAGTCACTCCCTGGTCTTCCTGTGCTTAAGAAATGTGTACAGTATGTGTGTGGTAATGGGAAGGAGGAGGGTGGAGGGGCTCTGCTATTGCTGCTAAGAGCTCTCCGCTCTTAATCTTGGGCCACGTCAGGAGCATTCCTAAAGCAGTTTATCTTCATATGTCGTCTTGTATATAAGAAACAACGCTAAACCCAGCAAAACTCATTTCATATGTAGCTTTTTCCACAGCCTTCAGATCAAAGTTATTTTCTTCGGGCTGGACTAAATTATACACAGGTCCCAGGAGTGAAGGACACTGAATTAATGCACTATGTCACCCAGTACTGGCTATAGAATATTTTTATCGAAGTCTGAGACACAACATCTCTTTACTACTGCATTAAAAATTAATGCACAGATTGCCAAAAAGAGCAAAATGCATAAATAACAAAAACAAATTTTGCAAAGGCTTTGTATGGTTTGGAGTCACCTTAAGCAGCATTTTTTTAAAGGCAAGTATTAGATATTTCTAAATATACATTTAATCGGTATTTGTTCTCCTTTAGCTAATTAGCAGAGCGGAACACTAATCTCAATAAAACAACTGTATATAACTTCATTGTGGTGGTAGGTGTTGGAATTGGCATTTTTAAAAGGGTAGGAATGCACTGTTCATTCTAGGCAGTGCCATGGGGTTATTGGCCCCTATATATTTGTTTTTTTGACCCTTGTTAGTTTAGTGTATTGGGTCAAAATTGACTACAGTTTATTTCAAACTTACTGAAATTGATCTTTGCCTTCACATACTTAGGAAGAACAGATCCTTATAGGCAAATCTCTGGAATTAACCCTGTCTATATATACACATAGCTATTTGGGTTTAGTACAGGACAGTGACTGAGATTTAAAAAAATATCGTAGTGGTATAAACTGAGGCTTGCAGCTGATGTTAATTGGAAGTGAGGAAGCAAATTTTTCTAATATAACAAAAACTAAGTCTTTAACATTATTGGAATTTTGGTCATAAAAGTTGGACACTGAATGCAATGCCCATCTCTGATTGTTGGTATTTAAACAGAGATTGTTTCCAAATATTTTGAAAAAGGCATGCTATAAATGAGTGTTAGGATTCAGTGTCCCTTAAAGCTCTATTTATCCTGCGCACAGTTTAACCGAATAAAGCATGCTCCTTTATTGCAATTTTAACCCCATTTATCCCCATGCACTAGTACTCACCTGTTATTTACACACGTAAGAGAAGGTCGATACTGCAGAACAAAGGGGGTGCTCTTTTGTGATATAGAACATACATATTCATTAACTCTGCTGTCCCTATGGGCCCTTGTCGTATGTCCTGATGATCTTTGTATGACAAAAGGAAGTGGGGGTAAAAGGGGAATTGCCTCAATGGATTGAAGATAACACGAGAAAAGGTAAGAGTCTCCGTGACAAATGGGCTACCAAACAGTAACTTTAGAAGTGAACTAGAAGCTTTATGCCAGAAGAAATACATGGGATCTCTGATCAGTAGCAGTGTATATACAGACCAAAATATTACAAATAAAAATATCATTAGAAAATCAGAAATGGTCCAAAAAACCTAGATATGAACCTCTAGGAACTCTGAGAAAATGTAGCTCTCGATCTGAGCTTTGTATATTTAGACCAACATTACTGAAAATCCATTTTTTCTTCCACCTGCTTGCTAAAACACAAATTCGGGATACCGTGTTTCCCCTGCAACAACTGATGACATGACAAAGGCAAATAAAGCAGCGCAAGTATTACATCTACTCTGGTTTTAGGGGTTTGTATTTCTACGCTGGCAAGGGAAAACTGGATCCTGAATACTAGCCTTGGAAGGGAAACAAAGCAGGAGATTACTTTCAGATATCCAGTTTAAAATAGTTGTGTGTGTTTGTTTAAAGATCTCACAAAGCTCCAATGTAAGTCAATGATAGCTTAAGTGCCTACTTCAGTGGGAGCAGGATCAGACCCTAAGTCTGCATATGTGTGTATATATATTGCTTTTGAATGCACCAAAAAATAGTATCCAATAGAATATTCTGCTATAATCAGTAAAAACAAGTCTTACCAAATTGACTATTATAGTTATCAAAATCCCTGCAGTTACACTGCAGTAGTTATACTGCTTCTCATGTGGACAGAGGCATGAATTTGCAGAAGAGTTGTCAGGTAGTATGTTAAATGATCTAAAGTAGATTGTGGCAATGCATATGTATTCAGTGGACAAAAAAGGAACATTTTTCTTACAATTACAGTGGCTTTTTTTGTGCATTTGTGCTTTCACCTAGCACCCACTCAGAAATTATTATTGTGAGTTATTATTTGTGCAGTACCCACACCTTGCTAGACTGTTACAGTTATGGCCTTTCCTCTGAGGAACTTGCAATGTAGGAAGACAATGTACAGATGCAAAAAATCAGAATGGGTAGCAACAAAAAAGCTGCCTGTATGAATGGTACAGTGTGGCGAAATGTCTTGTAATACCAATTTTTTTCTTCCTTATTATGTAGTTGTTTTAAAGGAGCCTATGAACACTTTTTGTGTGTGTAGTGGGACTAGGGTTAAGGGAGCACTTGGGTTTGTAGAATTATTTGAAGAAATGCACCTTCTATTTTTGTTTGTCAATCTTACGTATAAAAAAGGACCCGACAGATACGTGCATAAATGGATTCACCTACAGTATGTAACAATAATGAATCAATGCAGTTATAATTTAAGGCAGGGAGTATTTGGCTGAGAACAAAATACATTACACCTAATACATTACACCACTACAGAGAAATTGATATTTCCGAATTTGCATAGAAAGAGGTCAATTCAGTGCATAAGTAATATGTGTTGTCCACATTGACTGTTATTTCTCTGTCCATCAGTCTCTGTCTATCTATTTTAATTTCATAGAGCTTTTGATGTCATGGGATCTTAACTATACCTGCTAAAGAACATTTAGCCAGAAACGCCTTTGTGATTTTTTTAAAAGTGCTGCTTTATGTAAATGAGAAGGAATGGGGAGGGGGGAGGAAAAGTAATTTGCAGTAAATGTATTGTAATTTGCAGTCGTGAAGTGTGAAAGTGTGATTTAAAGGAATAATCATTTGACAGTATTTAAATTAGATAATTGGGACACATTAGTTTGAAACTACAGGTTTTGAGAATCATTCTTTAACCAGTTCCAAGCTTCCAAATGTGCTGTGTATCTGTAGTTGTTTTTAGCTCTGTTATGTGTATATTACCTAAAGTCACTAGCACGTTAAAACTGTATGGTTTAAAGAGAGGTTGGAATGGCACCTATTAGGTGACAGTTGTTTTCAGGGCACCTGCTAGCAGTTGGAGTTTAAAACCCTGACCTTGCTCCCATTGAAGTCAATGGCAAAACTTCTATTGACTCAAATGGAGCAAGACCAGACCTTCGCATGAAAATGCGGACAACACTTTAAAATCCTGTTTCCCGAGGTTTACATCATGTGTAAAAGTTAACCCTGAGCTCTCACTTGCCAAACAAAGTCTCCAGAGCTGGGCCCTGGCTTTGCCCTCTGATCGGCATGGGTGGAGCCTTGTGTCTGTTCAGAATCCTATGAAATGAAGGGGGTTCCTCCCTCCCCCTATTTAAAATAACTAGTTAATGTATGTTTTTGGTCCCATGTTATTTTGAAGGTTCAAGACAAGCCCATCCCCTGTCATCACCGGAATCCCTGCCATTCTTGGAGAATGCATAATATTTACATAAAGTCATACTCCTTTAACTAATTAGTGTTCATCTCCTCTGTTGAACTTTCCTAGTAAATTAATAAGCAAAAGTTATTTTTTCTGCCTGCTATCCTATATGTGGGAAGATTGTTGGGTGAACACATTAGTCTGAAAGAGTTGTAACCCATTAGAATTGTTGGGATATGCTGAATCATACACTATTTCTTCTCCCCCCGCCCCGATATAATATGCTTGCTAAAGTTTCTAATAGAAATCTCATATTGAATCAAGAGAGAGGTTGTAACATAAACCAGTCAATTAAAGTTCAAAGGAGGGCTGCTGCTTTGCATTTATCTCTTTTTACTGGGTCCAACCCTGTGAGATGCTGAGCTCTTTCAACTCACATTGAAGTCAATGTGAATTGAGGACACTCTGCACCTCACAGCAGACATTCAGTATCTTGAAGGATTAGTCCCCATATGTGCATCTGTGATGCCTAGGAAGAAATTGTCAGTTTCCTTATACTCCGTTAATTTTGTCACAACGCTAGCATTATTTGCATATAGTTTTTATCTGTAAAGCTGAAATTGCAAGTATACTTCTGCTTTATGGAATTAAGTGTATAACACTCTGAAAGTCTTATTTAATAAGTTTTGCATTTTCAGATTAAATACGTAAAAGCAGAAGGAAAAAAAATGATTGAACATTGAGTAAAAAGGGAATTGTATAATAAAATTGTTGGCCATGATAATTATTCTAAATGTAGTCCAAACAGATCCAACTGCTTAGAATTATGGAGGAGAAATGTAAAATAATTCTGTCAGAACAAAAAAAAATGCTTAGGATTTTTAGTACGGTACCTGCCTCTTATATATAGCATGTTAAATTATCTAAAAAGCAATTTTCTGTTAAATAGCAGTATGTATTTAAAGAATCAAATTGTTGCCTTATGCATTTAGCATGCCTAAAAGACAACACCAAAAAAGCTCTGTCAAACAAAAGAGAACAGAATAAATAATGCTCCCACAAACACTGAGGAGCTACGAGAACAAAAAGAACACGTTTGCTCACCAGAAAAAGTGCAAATTGCATTTTTTATTCTGACTCATAAATTTGACCCTTGTGATCACTCTTCACAAAAGGAGTTAAGCAACAAAGTTTTTTATGCTAATTCAAATTAATGTCAAATTGAGGAAAAAGCTCTTTGTGCCCCTAAGGTCCAGGCCAGCCTAGTGAACTTCACATAAATACATATTTCTTCAGTGCATACTAATATAAAGTAAATATTTATGGTTAACTATTCACTTATGTTTCTAAATAACACTAATGATTGCAGTGCACTACAATAAATGCTCATGTTTCATGGGATGAGAACAGTCCTGTTTTCTTCAACTTATCTAATCAAAACCTAATTCTGCCTTTAACAGCCTTTGTTAAATGCAGTGGTATTTAGTATGCATCAATAAATAAACTTTCAATTATTGTGCAGAAAGCACTTCCAAAGATAGCCTGACAAGCTGAAGCCAATCAATTATCTAGCAATTACTCCAAATAAAGAATTTTGATTGATTTGATATTTTTCTTAGTATCAGAGAGAACTGAAATGTCATAAAATTCAGTTGTCTTCTACAAACTCAAATTAGGGAAAAATTAGGTAGGAATATTTTTAATATGCCCCAAATTTGGATTTCTAAATATTTTTAAATAGACTTTACGCTCCACATTGTGAAAAATGAAAAAAAAATAGTTTTAATGTATAAATAACCTCTGTATTTGGAGAAATGTTCTTAAATATAGTGGGAGTGTGTGTATATGTGAAAAGTTATTATGGAAGCCATGCTTATGGGCACCATATAATACATGTTGTTATACTGTAGCATAGTGAATAGCTTCTTTTATTTTATTAAAGTGGCCTCTCCTTCTTTAATTTGGCAGTAAAGGCATTTTGCCCAAATTACAAAATGCACATTCATTAACTAATATACGAGTGTTTGCCCAAACTGTCTGCAAAAGTAAAGGCAGTGTCCGTTCCCCTTTTACTTTATCTTTCTCCTAACTTTCACTGCTGCTCACTGCTGAATTCTTTTCCAAGACCCTTTCTCATGGCATTCATTCATGTGTATCTAGTGAAGCATCAATCTACTCAAGTTATTGTGCATCTATATATAACAGAAGCCTTTTGTGTTGTGGTAACCTTTCAAGCCCAAAATCACAGAACATGGATAACATACATATATATCTAAATATTTTACAGTGCGAATAAATTTGCATGTCTTTTAGGCAGTTTTGCATTACAGAAATGTTAATATTCTTTCTGTTTAAAAAGGCTGGAAATAAATCCCACAATGCTAGGATAATTTTGGATGCTGGCTATTTGCAATTGGCTCATGGTGATTTGCTTTTAAGGTTTCCAGCAGAATTTAACAAAAGTATGATTTCTGAAAAACTGCTGCTGGTTCCTCATTAAAACTACAAATTTCATAACTGAACGAGATTTCCGTAATTTCACCCAATTACATGATACATTTCCCCTTTTAAAATGCAATGGTTGAAACATCAGAAACAATTAGCAAAAAAAGATTAAATTAATTCCAAATGAAAGTAATACATCTGCCAATAACTCAGACTCAAAACTGCATTTGTCAGAAAAATTTCTATAGGCTATAGGGTAACTGGATAATGGTTAACAGGCATTTTTCTTCAAGTTGTCATAAGTGCTTGAAAAATGGGGGGAAAGATAGAACTGGGAAAAAACAAACAAAAATCCCACCAGACCTAATCAGTGGCATGCTCGTGTGGAATGAGATCTGCAGTATTTGTACTAATAAAATATAAGGCTCAATTAAGCTTTACTTTGCAGTTTTCAGGCTAAATTTAACTGATTTAGTGATTTGCAAATGAATACCTGCACGATTCCTAAAAATAAATAAATAATCCAAATGCAAATTAGTGCAACTGCAATAAAATATATTTGCAAATGAATCCTGTTGCTTTCTTCATTTATTGTGTAATTACTGCAATCCTTCCCACCTTGTTTTCAGTATTTCTTAATCATTAAGTCGGAAGCATGACAGCAGTGCCAGCCCTGGCGTGATTCTCTTTGACTAAAACCTTGTAAATTAACACAATTAGCACAGCATCATCCTGCTAATTAACTTCCAGTGTCTGGTGCAGCGGTTTTGCAAACAAGGAAAAGGGAGTCAGAAGGGAATAAACATGCCATTCTGTTACCAAACTGTGTGCTGTGTTAGGTTTAGCTCAGTGAGGCTAAGCTGGCCATGTCAGATGCCAGAGTCAGGCAATGAAGAGCTAAAGGGGTTGGGGGGAAAAACAGGAGGGGGTAGAAGCTGTCAAAATAGACCACAGTGATTCAGGAGGGAGCTAGTGCCACAGATGCTTCATTTAGAGTAGGCCTCCTCCTTATCAGGGAATCTGTGCCAGAGGGCGCAAGACTGTTTGCAAAAATCACTTTTGGTAATACGAGAGAGATTAAGGAGGCCTATTTGATACAGCTGTACAAAAATCAGGAACGGTCTACCATGCACAGGTAAGAGTTGGAGGGGTTATTATAATACTTATAAATTGCTCTTAGTGCGTATGTTGGATTAAAAAAATCATCCCATTATTTGCAAGATTAATTGCTTTAAAGGGATAGTCATACCGTCACATTTTGTTACTTAGTTTACTGTAGTGACAGGGCTGATAGCCAGCAGTGTGTGTCACAGAACTTTTAGGGGCTAGACTGCATTTCTTTTCTTTTTTCGGTACCCTGGAGGCTCTGAGGGGGGAAAAAAAGAAAAAACAGGCAAGGAGACCGACAGACAAGTGATGCTTGTTTTTTTTTTCCCAGAGCCTCAACAACAGAACTGAGAGGCAGAAAGGAGCCAGTTGTAATTCATACCGAGTTGTAAGCTTTGTGTGATGAAAGCGACAGAGCGCTGCCTGGGAGATTGCTTTGCTGCACTCCACGAAGCAGATTTGAAACTGTCGTGGAACACTTTAGATGAGAGTTGGATTATGGAATGACCTGCTATGTCTGTGTCATATTGTTCTGCGCAGGGTGCATTATACTGTGCTAACTAGGTGTTCAGTACCAAATAAGAGAGGTATCCTAGATGTGATCTGTCAGCTGTGTCTCATATTTTTATATTGGTTAAAATATAAAACTGAAACTGTGATAAGAGAAGACAGAACAGTTTGGTATCTTCTTGTTAACAACAAAAATCCACACTCTGGGTACTTAAAATGTATTGGGTCTTGTTTAATTACTTTAAGTAATCTGGCTTTAAGAAAATAAATATCCCCCCCCCCATCTAAATTAGCAAAAGTATGGCTCTGTGTGTGTGTCTATATTAAACAAATCTGACTATTGATAGTGTATTACAAAGACATTCAATTGCATGCGTAGTGTGATTTTATTGTTTTTAATCTATAGTATAAATACAGTTGTCACTATGCAGGTAACTAAAAAAATGTAAACAGATACTGTTAAAAATTCATTTTCAGAGCATCTGAAAATGGCTCAGACCACTGTTAATTGTGTTTTCCCCCCACCCTAGGCTTGAAGATGCAGTGGACGCCGGAGCATGCCCAGTGGCCAGAACAGCACTTTGATATCACTTCGACTACCCGGTCTCCTGCTCACAAGGTGGAAGCATACCGTGGACATCTGCAGCGCACCTACCAGTATGCCTGGGCCAATGATGACATCTCTGCTCTGACTGCCTCTAATCTATTGAAAAAATATGCAGAAAAGTATTCTGGTATTTTAGAAGGCCCAGCCGACCGACCCATCCTTAGTAACTATTCTGAAGCTCCGTCAGCACTGGTGAATGGTCGGAAGAATGAAAATGAACCCTGGCAGCCTTCTTTGAACTCAGAGAGTGTTTATCCTATGAACTGTGTCCCGGACGTTATTACTGCCAGCAAAGCTGGAGTAAGTGCAGCCCTCCCTCCAGCAGATGTCTCTGCCAGTATAGGGAGCTCACCTGGGGTGGCCAGTAACCTGACAGAACCTAGTTATTCTAGTAGTACCTGCGGAAGTCATACAGTACCTAGTCTTCATTCGGGGCTCCCATCTCAGGAATATGCCACAGGATACAATGGATCTTATTTACATACTAGTTACAGTGGCCAGCCAGCACCTGCACTTCCATCACCTCATCCATCCCCTTTGCATAGCTCTGGCCTCTTACAGCCACCACCACCGCCGCCACCAGCCCTAGTCCCAGGCTACAATGGGACTTCTAACCTCTCCAGTTATAGCTACCCATCTGCTAGTTATCCTCCTCAAACTGCTGTTGGGCCTGGGTACAGCCCTGGTGGTGCCCCACCTCCCTCAGCATACCTGCCTTCAGGAATTCCTGCTCCTACTCCTCTCCCCCCTACCACTGTACCTGGCTACACCTACCAGAGTCACGGTTTGACGCCCATTGCACCATCGGCTCTGACAAACAGTTCTGCAAGTTCTCTCAAAAGGAAAGCTTTCTATATGGCAGGGCAAGGAGAAATGGACTCCAGTTATGGAAATTACAGCTATGGCCAACAGAGATCTACACAGAGTCCCATGTATAGAATGCCCGACAACAGCATTTCAAATGCAAACAGGGGGAATGGCTTTGACAGAAGTGCTGAAACATCATCCTTAGCATTTAAGCCAACAAAGCAGCTAATGTCCTCTGAGCAGCAAAGGAAATTCAGCAGTCAGTCCAGCAGGGCTCTGACACCCCCTTCCTATAGTACTGCAAAAAATTCATTGGGATCAAGAACAAGTGAATCTTTTGGGAAGTACACCTCCCCAGTAATGAACGACCATGGGGATGAGCACCGGCAGCTCCTCCCTCACCCAATGCAAGGCCCGGGACTTCGTGCAGCTACCTCATCCAACCACTCTGTGGACGAGCAACTGAAGAATACTGACACACACCTCATTGACCTTGTAACCAATGAGATTATCAACCAAGGACCTCCTGTGGACTGGAATGACATTGCTGGCCTAGATTTGGTAAAGGCTGTCATTAAAGAGGAGGTTTTATGGCCAGTGTTGAGGTCAGATGCATTCAATGGACTGACTGCTCTACCTCGGAGCATCCTTTTATTTGGACCTCGGGGAACAGGCAAAACATTAATGGGTAGATGTATAGCTAGTCAGCTAGGAGCCACGTTTTTCAAAATCACTGGCTCTGGGCTTGTCACAAAGTGGTTAGGGGAAGGAGAAAAAATTGTTCACGCTTCCTTCCTCGTGGCAAGGTGTCGCCAGCCTTCAGTGATTTTTGTTAGTGACATTGATATGCTTCTTTCATCTCAAGTGAGTGAAGAACACAGTCCAGTAAGTCGAATGAGAACCGAGTTCCTTATGCAGCTGGACACTGTTCTGACTTCTGCTGAGGACCAAATAGTAGTAATTTGCTCCACAAGTAAACCAGAAGAAATAGATGAATCTCTTCGAAGGTACTTCATGAAACGACTTTTAATCCCACTTCCTGACAGCACAGCGCGGCACCAGATAATAGTACAACTGCTCTCACAGCACAATTACTGTCTCAATGACAAGGAGGTTGCACTGCTTGTCCAGCGCACAGAAGGCTTTTCTGGACTGGACGTGGCTCATTTGTGTCAGGAAGCAGTGGTAGGCCCCCTCCATGCCATGCCAGCCACAGACCTTTCAGCCATTATACCCAGCCAGCTGCGGCCAGTTACATATCAAGACTTTGAAAATGCTTTCTGCAAGATACAGCCTAGCATATCTCAAAAAGAGCTTGATACATATGTTGAATGGAACAAAATGTTTGGTTGCAGTCAGTGATACTTCTTAAAAAAAAAATTGAAATGAATGTTGGCACACACACAACCTGCTACATAGGGTATAGAACCCCTTTTCAGTAGTGTTAAAATTGCAAAGGGTACTGGGAAGATTACAATTACCTTGCATCTAAAGAGTCAGGGTAGACTTGAAGGAAAAGTGCATCAAACAAGAGCTGTTGATCTGAAAAACCACACATGACAGAAAGCGTATGTTGATGCTCAGTTCTGTTCAAGCTAGACAACACTCACCAAGGAGCAAGGTGCAAGTGGGTTGATTTCAGAAGGACATGAACCCTGTGTGTTGATTCCATTCTGCTGTTCTTGAGATTTAGTTGCTGTCAAGTGCCTGAAGTGGTGCTTTATTTTTTGTTTGCCTCACAATTACATTGGTGGCATGTGCTAATATAAAGAGCTTTAACTTCAAACATTATTGGACTAAAGAGATGAACGGTTGTGTTGCGACAGAGAACCAGATTTTTGCTATTCTAAGAGCAACAGTATTCCTCAATCCTGTCTGTTCTGCAGTATTAAACTAAGAACAGGTAAAACAGGGTAACGGTAATCTGGACCTTAATTTCTGCAGTTCATTTCTTTTAATGTTCTGTCTGCAAAAACTCAGGAAAGTGATTGTGATTTGTACAGTACCTCAAAGGAATGTGTTGAAAGCACTATGTACTGCTGAGAGTTATAGGCTAGGCTTCAATGTTACTTTATATTAAATATGTATGTTTACCTCAACAATTGGAAAATGGCAAGGAAATTACTTTGAATGTATCCAGGAAAATACTGAAGTGTGATATGACTGAATCTTTACAATTTTAAAGTAGAAACAGAAGGATTTCCCAGTGTTAAGAAATGGGTCTTTTGCCAATTTTGGGGATCAGACCAGAGCAGAATAATTCTCTTCATGTCAGTAAACTGGAAGAGTATTTAGTATCTTGCTCCTTGATAATTATGCGATACTGTCTTTAGAAGGTGCACAGATGAAAAGAGAGACACTTAATCAGTTTATATTAGCATCTGGAACAGTTAAACATGAGATTTGGTAGAACTCCGAGAAACAAATTCCCTTAAACTATGACTGCTGGCCTTTTATTTCTTGGTTTTAGTTGTAGTTTTGTGCTTATTTCGGTAAGGCTGCAGGGAATGGAACCATTGTAGGTCACTGGCAAGCTCAGTTGCAGGGCTGTTCATAGCAATGCAGTAGACTGTGACCAAACAATACAAATAACAAAGCAAAACTGAACCCTCAAAGTACATTTTTTCCCCTCGCAAACTGTAAAGTTTAGTTTTTATTGTATACATATGGCTCCATTATCCTTACTGGAAACTTCATTTAGTATCTGTTAGAAATCTTCCAGGCTGGATTGTGCCCACCATTATTTCTACCTCAGTTTTGTTACATTTCTCTTGAAAAGTAAAGTAAGAAATAGGGCAAAAAAAAAAAAAAATAAAGTCAGATTTCATTAGGAATGCTAACCTGCTCAACGAGTTTCAGAGAGCTGCTGTTTTCCCTCAAGTCAAGTTTCTCTCTGTACCTTACACGCTCTCCTTTCTCTCCTCCCCCCACTACACATACTACAGAGTCTTCCTTCTGGAAAGACTAGCTGGCATGTGTGGCATTTTGCTCAATTCTTCCCCCGCCCCACAGTGTCTTTCTTTTTATCCTTTAATGCTTTATGTGCAACTCTTTTCATGACAGCTGACTGATGTTGGGTAATGTCTCTGAACAGGAGCAGAGTATGCTGCAGCTGCCTCTGCCACTGCATGAGCAGAACAGCCTTGGTTTTTTTTTTTTTTTTTTTTTTTTTTTGGAATGTATTTTTTTGTTTTGTTTTACTTTAAAGAGACAGTAACAAAACTGTTGCAAAGCACTGGCATTTAATGTTTCTGTTAAGTAATGTACATTCAAAAACATTAAATAAATGCACTGAAAAGCCCCAAGAAGAGAGATACCAATCTGTTACCAGATCATGTTTGTCTTCTTTAAACAAAAAAAAAAATTATACAATCTCATTCTTTACATTAAATCAATTGAAACTTTTAGCATTTAGAAAGCTAATGAGGGATTTCATGATATCACTGGGAATTTGATTCTTGATTACTGCTTTCCTTTACCTTTCTTTTAATATATAGATAAACCAGAGCAAATAAACCAAAATTTAATTTAAGAAGAATTCCTGGCAAACATTGTCAATCTAAAGTTTATGTTTTAAACATGAAAGTACCATTTTTAAAACAGTGCCTTTCATTAAGGATACAGAAAGACTTAAATACACCACCTGCTTTTTCAACAAGTGACTAACATACACAATCATTCTTCTGACCCCTCTTCTGCCATTTTACCTTCCTTAATGTTGGTAAATTCTGATATCCCCATTAGCTGTAGGTTCATATTGATCTCACTGACAAGTTTTACTATTGCGGGTTGCTGACCCATTTTCTGTCTTAGACATTATATTTCATGTTTGCCGTCAAGCTGTGCTCATCTGAAAGGTTCAGGCAACTTTTGACAAACCAACTCTTGTTTAAACCACTTCTGATAAATCCCTAATATTAACAGTTTTTTGTGACTAGTAAAAGTAATGCCAAATTCTGGACTGCACGAGTGTATTTTCCCCCACCTTTTACCTAAAACACAATTAAATGAAATTATAGATACTCATTTTGGCTTCCAGCTTTAAATCATTATCTATAAAAAATACACTCTTGAGAAACTGACTGCTGAAATGTATCTTAATGAACATGACAGGCAGGCAGAAAAGACAATGGGAAGATGTGAATGCCACAAGCTCAGATTCCAGGGGCTTGATTCAACCCTGCAGGTACGGAAGGCTGGAAATTTCACCCCACGTCTAGCGGCTGCACCTGGGACTAGGAGGTGAGTGGATTCACCCTTCTCCCAAGAAAGGGTAGTTTTTCTTGCAACTCTGCCCTTCCTTGGAAGTCTTGTTAGAGAGACTTGCGTCTGATGAAGTGGGCATTCACCCACGAAAGCTTATGCTCCAATACTTCTGTTAGTCTTAAAGGTGCCACAGGACCGTCTGTTGCTTAGACAGGGCAACTTTAAAACATGGTCAGAGCTCTGTCAGGGGGAGTTCCTTGGAAATTACACTCAGCCAGCCCTTCTCCAGTGTGTTCAGGCTACATCTTCTCCCTTGACAAAATTTAGGGCTGAACTGGCGATTTCTAGGCCCCTCTGGTTAAATAGGGTTGTGCACGCCTTGTGTGGCTCTGATCCCCTGTAGGCAGACTTCCAGCCCTGAGGGTCCCAGCAGGAATGAAGCAATCCCCAGGGCTTGAGCTCTCAGGAACTTGGATATGTCACAAAGGTTAAGATCATTTTTGGGCGGGGAAGACAATCAACTTCCTCAGGCTGCAATATTTGCTAGTTTTTGAAAGCTTTTGCAGGAAGCTGTTTGCTGTCTGTTGCAATTGGTCATAGCTGGTGGTGGGTGGTGATGGAGCTACTGAAGTGCATAAGAAAATAGCAGCCAGACATAAAAGTACTGGGGCTTTCTTGGATTTTAGGGAATTTGGGGTAAGATAATTAATGAATGACAGGTATGTCAGCCTATCGGCATAGAACTTTGCCCATCATGTCTGCTTGTAGTATTGATAACTGAGAAGACCATTTTACATCAGCTTATGCACTTCTCTGCCGCTGCAGTAACAATTCTAATAGCAACAACAACAAAATAAAGTGGATGAATATTTCTGCAAGCTGAAGGATCAATATCAATTCAAGGGTTTTTTTATAATGACCTTATGTGAGAGACAAATGGAAATACTCTACACTTCTGGCATGCCTCTCTCCAAAATATTTAGAACATTAGTGACAATATTGAAAAGTTTGCTGACTGAGCTGATCAATGGAATGTGAAGGCAGTTTACTTTAAGGCTATTTTCTTTCACACAGAATATTTATCTATTAGTTTGTATTCCACTCAACTGCAGATAGAAGGGACAACATGTTTTCTTGTGTGTTTCAAATCCATGAAGGAAAAAATAAACCATTCCACTAAACTACATAGGCCAAACAGTGTCTGGGCAAGCGATGCCAGCTGCCCAGAGGCTACGCTCTGTAAAATAGTACATGGGGGTTTGCATAGTACTTTGCTATGCAGTTTTCAAAAGAAAATAATGTAGTGTAAAACTCCAAATTATTCCAGTAGCTGTTTTGTAAACTTCAATATATTTACATGTCAAAAGCAAACTTTGGAATCCATACAGGGTTTCCACTGTCTGAAAATACATTCAGCTCTAGGTATAAGCCCATGTGTTTCTTCTTAACCAGTATATCATCAGCTAGCATATATTTTATAAAATTAAAGGATACATGTCATTGTAAAATGAGGCCACTGAAATAAACTTCTAAAATTCTCCTTTCACTTACACCAGTGTGAAATTGCTATAACCCCAATGACTTCAGTAGAGTTTACTCCTGATTTTCACCCAGGAGAGAAGTGAACTCCAAAATGTATAAGCTGTGTCTGTTGGTTTTCATCATCAGATCTGCAAGCTAACATACATTCTATTTACAGCACTAACTCCTTTTCATTTTGTATGTGTGCATATGTGTATATAATATTTATATGTACATACACACCAAGTCCAAGTAATATTTTTGTCTCTTTCCTTTGAGAAGTAAAAACTTTCTTTTTGTTTAATTGCCTGCAGAATTATGTGAAACACATTCATAACCATGGCGCTATTAGTATTTCAAAATTCAAAAAACAAACAAAAAAACCCCAGCTGTACTGGTGACTAACCAATACATGAACTGAAGCTCATACTCAGCAAAGACCTTTGGTTGACATTCGATTTTGAACCTGCCAGATGCATTTTTGTGAACCAGGGATACTGCATCTTTAATGAACAAGTCTCTACTCTTTCCCCTGTTTTTAAATACAACACAAGCAGTGTAGCACTAGGCACTGCAATTGTCAAAGACAATTAGACTGAAAGCAGGAAAATTTCACCTCCCTGTCTCGGTGATATGTAGAATGTCGGCAGTGTGGGTCAGCCTTGCCACAGAGTTGTGTGAGAATATATGAATCAGGCCTATAGAATGTTAAATATTTATAAAATGCTTCTGTACTACACCAAGGTTGGGAGCAAATTCATTCCTTCTTGTTGTCTTATAATAGAAAAAAAAGAAGAAAAAGATTATTTCCAAACCTAAACTTTGTGGAGTTTTTTTTTTCTATTTTCTGTTTTGTTGTTTGTACTTGTGATTTATATACAGTCACTAGAAACTTTTCATTTGCTTTTTAAAAAATATTTTTTTCATCAGATGTGTATTCAGACCTTTGTTCTTTAAAACCATTGCTACCTCATTGCTACATATTGTACATGTAGTATTTATTTGTTGTCTTTTTTTGAATGTCATGCATTTCGTAAGAAAAAGACTTGTCCTTGAACCTGAACAGTCTACCTCAGAAAGACTGTCTTTACACTGAACAGTATTAACACCCTAAATGATAAGACGTATTAGCGAAGTGTGGCAGGGTAGATAATGCACGAGTACTTGGGATACTGATGGACTTTTAATTGTACTCATAACACAAGACTGCTTAAAGGAACTTTAAAGGAAATTATGCACTGTGTAGGTCTTCATCAAGGTCCCATTTTTGGCATGCTATAAGAAAATGCAGCTTTATTTGGCTGTACCTTTCTATGAGAAATTTTAGCTGTTTCAAGCATTCTTTTGCATTGGCAATCTGGCTACTTTTTTTTTTTTTTTTTTTTTTTTTTTTTTTTATAATAACCTGTTCTATTGACTGAGGTACAGTACTCGGCTCTTAAATTTTAAAACAAATTATAGTACTTAGAATTATTTTTATCTGCAGTCTTCAGTGATGTAAAATGTCTCACACTGTAATTCTGTGACTCCCTGTATAATTAATGAAAACAAACTGTTATTGTAAGAGTCTGTGCAAGGTTTTAACATAAACCAAAAAAACAAAAAAGGCACTTCCCAAAGGATTTAACACATATGGAGTCAAGGTGCTCACAAGTTCTGTAATCAAAAGTATTTATATTGCTGATTCTGCTTTATAAACATGTATTTGCTTTTTGAAATATTGTACAACTAATGGCACATTGGATTACTTTGTATGAAGTATTTTATATTTTAATATTTATTTTCGCATCAGTCCTCTCTCTCTCTCTGTCTCTCTCTTTCTTTTTCAACAGCTCTACATTACTGTAGGAAAAGAACACATTAAAAAAATGCTGAAAAGAGTCCACCATCCAATCGATGAATGGACTTTTGAAGTTGCTTGTCAGCAAATTGTGGATATTTTACAAAAGCAAATGAACTGTGACAATCCACAACTCCCACAGATGTGAATTCAGAAATACATCTGAAAATCCTGGTATGCCTGACAATCTGTTCTTTAAGTTCTATTAACAAAGTGGCATCCAATCCTTTCACTTGCAGTTCCTTGCAGGAGTGTATTGTCTAGAGGCTGTCTAGTAGTGATTAAGAGGTGGGGATTTTCTTTTTGTTTGTTTACTGTAGTAGGTGAGGGACGCCATATTTCTTGTCAGCTAATAATACTTGTCTGAGACAAAAATTTAAAAAACCACAACTAATTAAAATTTCTGTGCACTTTTCTTTCCTGGCCATATTGATTTTATTTGCTTAAATTG